>NC_080712.1:25640145-25940145 GCF_019097595.1 Hemibagrus wyckioides | reverse complement strand
AATGTTAACTTGCTGACTAATATATCCCACCCAGTAACAGGTGCTATGATGAGGAGATAATCATTGTTATTCACTTCACCTGTCTGAAGTCATAATGTTATGGCTGATCGGTGTATATGTGTGTGTGTGTTTTCATATTATTATTATTGACATTTTATGCTGAAAGTCTACTGTAGTCTACTGTAGTAAAACATACTATGTACAGGCAAGCCCATACACCTATTCCACAGATGTTCAATAGGATTTAGATCAGGTCTCATAGAAGGCCACTATAGTCCAGAATAGTCCAATGTTTTGTTCTTAGCCATTCTTTGGTGTATTTAGCTGTGTGTTTTGTATGATTTTCTAGGAGTGCCATCATTTTTGTCTAGGCCAGTTTCATTAATTTGTTTTAATAAATGTTTCTGTTGAACCACACTTCAAAAGAAATGTTTGATTTTTATTAGTAATTCTTATTTATTTATTAATACTTTAGTCAGTTTCAGTCATTTCAGTAAGCTTTGTGGGCTTTTCTTTCAATTTTCTCCTCGTGTGTAAGACCATAATCTGAAGTCAAGACAGACATAACCTAAGTAATCATGCTGTCATGAAGTCACTAAACCAATATCAACAAAGTGTATACTGAATTTGGTCGTATAATGTCACTGTCTACATGCATTAAGTCATGTTAAGCAGCTTCTTTATAACAGGTTTCTATGGGGAGAAAACACTTAAATGTCCATTGGTAAAAGCACTCTACAAATAAATTGAATTAAAAAATTGAACTTAATATAAAAACATCATACCTAATGTTGTCTGAGCAGTAAATCTGAGAGAAAACTGGTTTTCTATTTGCTATTTTAGCACATTAGGCCACATTAAGTATTTTTTAAGTTAAGCAAATTAATGTCCCCAAGGAATTATGGTGTGTAGTTTCATTGGCCTCCGCTACATATACAGATATAATGGTGCATTAATTGTTTTTTAATAGCTTTGCACACAGCATATACACACTGATGGATTTCACTAACCCCAAAAGTTTACCCCACTAATCTGTACTCAGTGAAGGTTATTATTATTATTATTATTATTATTATTATTATTAAGCATCAGTATAATGTAAATGCATTGTATTATATGGTAACAGAATAAGAAAGCTTAAAAATTATAAAATATTCCTTCCTTGCTTCCCTCCCTCCCTCCCTTTCCCATACTTCCTTCCTTTCATCCTTCTTTTCATCCATTCCTTCCACACTTCCTTTTGCAATGATTGCAATTTAAATCACTAGGCATAGTGACAGTGCATAATGTGACTGTTTACCAAACAGAAACTGAGGGCATATCTCATTTGTAGATAAGTAACCCTGTCCTTTAGCCCCTTAATGGTAAAATATAAAGTTTGGATAAACTAGAGCATAATAAAGTGGAAAAAAGTAAAATACAAAGAACCACCAAAGAAACTAAATTTACTTTGCCACTTTAACCTGCTCTGCTGCACTTATCTCAGACCACCAGAACTACTTTGGCATGGATGAGAACCTGGGTCCTGTGGCTGTCAGTGTGCGACGAGAAAAGCTTGAAGACAAGAAGGAGAAAGAGGGGTCACTGTATAATTACCGTATTATCTTCAGGAATAGTCAGGTAACACATCCTATATTTCTATGAGTTGTTGTGTATATTATATGAGCAAACAATGAGTACTAATTTATGAATTAGAGCTTCATAAGCCGGAAAAATGTACAACAGTTGTTAATGACTAAAAACATTCTTGTCATGGTTCATCTCACCAAGAACTTCCATTTTCCTACAAAACACTTTTGCACATTTCATCAGCATCCATGTTTGCTATTGTCATGGAGAATTCTTTCCTGTCTCATATGTAGGTTTGAGAATAAGCAAGTAACAAAACACTGATTTCTCAAAATGGAAAACATAAGAAATAAAAGTGGTTGTTCTCTAGAGCAAACACTGAAGAGCTGACCATAGTGCATGATCTTAAATGTCCCAAGGGTGGGACAAACGTGCCTCCTCTAATTGGCTTGTTCTAATTTGTCTTACTCACTCTTTATGGCCACTAGATGTCTCTCCATACCTTTAGATCACCCATTGTCTTTTTTGCTTTCTAAAGCTAACGAGGCTGATGAGCCTGCACCAGATCAGTTTTGGAGTTCTCTCCACTCCCCTCCTTATCAATATTTGATGCACACATTTCCTGGGTGTGTACTATGGGTTCTGCCTGTTGGTCTATCAAGGTTTTTACTTCTCTTCCTTTTAGCAGTCCTCTGTATAGCCTGGTACAATCTAAACTTATTAGAAAAACTAAAACTAAAAAATACTGGTGCCTGCCTTGGTGATGGTGCTCTAAATCATAGGAATTTAGATAATTTGTTAACAGCAAACAAGTTTTTCTCATGTCAGGTTGGCTTCAGATCAGTCAAGTATTAATTATAAAATAAATTATATGTGATATAAAATAGGTAATATGAAAGTAGAACATACAATTCTGATTATTTTCCACAACACCTCCCCCTAACCAACTTATTGATCAAAAGAATTTCCCTAATCAATAATTAGATAATACTTTTTTATTTACTTTACTAATGTCCATTCATTCCCCAGAGGCAGGCAAAAAAAATTCATATTTTATATTTCCAATTAGGAACTTACACTTTCCCTGCTTTGTACATGGTTGAGTATTCACCACGTTTTAGGACTTATAACACTTATATAAGTATATTGTTGGTTAATAGAATGAATATCATATCACTAACATACACTACTGTATATTGCCAAAAGTTTTGGGACATCTGCCTTTACATGTACATGAATGTAATATGGAGTTGGCTCGCCCTTTGCAGCTATAATAGCTTCATATATTTTGGGAAGGCTTTCCACAAAATTTAGGTGTGTGTTTAAGGGAAGTCCTGAATAAGTAATATGACAAAACTCTTCACTCCTGTCTCCAAATAAAGATGTCTTTAGGAAAGAAATGTACCTGTTTTGTCATTGTCATTTCCATTGTCACCTTAAGATTCCTGTCATATTTTGTTTGTTGTTAATTAAACGGTTAATATTGACAAGACCATTCTAATATTGTCCTCCATTCTTTGTACTGTTCATTATGCAGTAGTTTTCCTTCATCTAGAGTTTTATTTCATTCACAGTTTTTTGTGGTGCATATGGGTGGGGTGCTGCCCCTAGTAAAATTCTTTTTTCCACGTCACAAATTTATCTGAAAGTCACCAATGTAAATACAAGTCACTTGGTGCCAAATAGTCATTTAAAAAATGCAAGGTATGTTTCATTTGTCTTATTCTGCTCCTTGTAGTTTTACACCACATAGAGTGGTAGTCAGAGGGATTTTCTTGGTGATCTTTATTCATTGGTTTTGCTTTTAAGTGGTCAGAAGACCAGTCGGGATGTTGAATGAAGTAAAGGCGTTGAGTGATGAGTAAATGGTGGTGCAAAGGCTGGATTCATTGAATTGATTGACTCACTCATTGGTGTCATAGGGTTTAAACCTTTCTGGCTAGGCCAATCCCAAAATTCAATCATTGTCTAGAGTGGGACATAAGACATATTCTCTGCATATGACATTAATTAACGTGCTAGTCATGTGCGTTCTAATTTTTTTTTACAAGGTAAAGTTAGAATTTGGGCATTGATTTTGTCACCTGTATGTAATAGTATCGTACTCCAATTTACTTTATCCCAACTCTTATCCCAACATACATACTAAATATCACATACTTGCATTTTTCAAGTATTATGTTTTATATTAAAGCATTTTGTCAGAGCAGAAACAGGGCACCAGGCATTCATGCAGGTTATCGAAGATTTAGGGCACAATGGTGGGCATTGGCCACTGGAGCTCTCTCAGTTGTTTGCCTCAAAGCAAGCATAAAAAGTATTAAGCTCATCTGTTTCTGAGGCAGCAAGGTTCATAGCAAAGTGCTTATTTTTGTGGTGATGTTGATTCCTTGCAACATGTCTCTTGTGTTAGTGGTGTTGAATTGTGTTTTTATCTAGTTCTCTGTACTGTTTTTCTGTACTGATTGTTTTGTGAAAGGCATAGCTGGCTTGTTTTTACTCCTCCGCATTGTCAGAAATGAAAGTAAAGGCCCTGTGAACATTGTTAATCCGCAGTTAATTTGGGTTGATCCGAATTGTTTTGGTTAACACGATGTTTTCTATGCACTTCATGATTGAACAGATGTAACACTTCCCTGGGTTGGGTTGTATAAAAAATTGGAAATGGGCTTGGGACAACATAAAGGAAACTTTTTGTAACTGCTTCACAATCTTTGCTTTTTAGCTATTTTAATTGACTGTGAGATTTGTAGCCATCCTGGAAGGGAGAATAGCAATGGTCCGAAACCATGTCACTCTGTGTGTTGTATTTAATGTGTTAAATATTTTGAAGGAATTGTTTTGAGGTTGGTGTTGTTGATGTACCTCACAGTGAATGGGCCTTTGTGTACATGGTTTACTGCTTACATATTTTCCAATACAGTTCCTTGAAGGCCTGTGTTGGTTTGAGTTTGGATGTATACAGTTATAATAATAACTAGCTTTAGCAATAGCCATGACTGATAATTCCCTTGGATTACCCTCCTAACTTGGAAGAATTACCCTCCCAACTCAGATTATTCTGATTACCCTCCCAACTTAGAAGCTTGAGGTATTCCATAGCCATAGTCTGCAATCTTCAAGCAACTTACTAGTTGGCTACATTAGTCAGTACAGTGCAAAACTACAGCAAAATAACAGCAACATTTTTTTACCTAAACTACTTTAATGATGAAGACAAGCTAAGCTGAATGTTAATAAATATATTATGTAAAAATAAGGTTGAATAATTATTAACCTTATTAAATTATTTGTTAAAGTTCTCTTAGCAGTAGAACTTTAAATAGGCCACATGGTCACTTCCTTCCTTTTCATTATGAATACATTTGAAGTGGTTATTGATTTACCACCGAGCCAATTAATACTTGACCCTTCATATTTTACAATCATTTAATATACTCTATAGCATATTTGGTATATTTATTCTCTTACCTGTTAGCTGACTACTCTACGAGGAGCAATTCTGGAAGATGCAGTGCCGTCTACAGCAAGGCATGGCACAGCCCGTGGGCTCCCCCTGAAGGAGGTGCTGGAGTATGTAGTTCCTGAGCTCAACATTCATTGTCTCCGACTGGCTCTCAGTTCCCCCAAAGTCCCAGAGCAGCTTCTCAAGCTGGATGAGCAGGGGGTAAGTGCTTCATGACCTACACCACTTATCATCATGTGTACTTTCACAAAATACATATATAATAGATGACCTTCAATATTAACACAGCACCTATCTGGACAATGGTGAAGATTTGGTTTCTAAATACCATTGTTTATTTTTGCTGAACCTTCTGATCTATGGTTGCTTCATAATAATTAATATTGTTCTTACAGCACAAGTTCATCTTTATTTAGCACTAGTTGTGCTTTATACAATGCTTTATACTTTATATAAAGCTACATATGACTTACATTACTTATGGCTTAATAAATGAAATATAAATTTAGAACATTTACTAGTAATGTGTAACACTAGAAATAGTTTTGTATGACATTATTTTCATACTCATCAAACAATTCATTGCCCTAATGATGGGGACACTGTCATCCCACATGAGACCACTGCCATCAGGATAGAGATACCTGTCAGTCAGAATACCTTTATATTGACCTGCAGTGTTTCTTGCCTAGGTATGTTTCCTACCTTTTTGTCTAATAGGGGCTGCTTTTGTTGTAACATGCTTGGGGATGATGGGACCAGACAATCAGTTGATGTTACATATCTTTGATGACATGATATAAAGTGCAGTTTGTTCCCAGTTTCTTTTCATACCTTTTCAATTCTCTTCTCTTCACCCTCTCACTTTAGCTCTGTTTCATACATTGTAAAAAAAAAATCTGTTAAATTTATGGTTACAAAAATGGCACAGCAATAGCCAGAACACTTACAGTAAGGAAAATGGTAATAGCATTTACTGTGATACAGTTAAATATTTCTCTGCCTGTACTATTTTATTTAAGGTAAATCCTGGCAACTGTAGTTGCCATGTACTGTATAAAAAATTCTGGAACCCATAGAGTACAGTGGCATTGAATCTAGTGAAATCAGAATACATTGCCCTAACCATGATGCTTTCAGTATGTTGTGTGGACAGAGGAGAAAAATTGAAAAAAAAAAGTGACATTAGACAGTTTTATCCTGTCCTAGACTCCACACTATGGGATTATAATGAGCTACAATAGGCTTTAGATCCACTCCAACCCTGAACAGGATAAAGTAGTAACTGAAGATAAATGAATTAAAAACTATGAACAACTTTGTGACTACTTTACAGATTATGTAATTGTAATATGTAATGATTATGTATTAGGTTATGTGAGGTTTTCACATTATGGTATTTGCTAACAGTGTTGGGAAGGTTACTTTGGAAATGTAATAGGTTACAGATTACAAGTTACCCTGTTTAAAATGTAATAAGTAGTGTAACTTTTCAGTTACTGTATAAAAGTAAAGAACTGATTACATTTAATTACTTCTTTGATTACTTTTAAGTTTCTAATGGATATTTTCAACTAAATCATTTCCAAACATTTATACCAGACAGGGTTAACCTTATAGTGGTACTCAACTCTGTTTACTGTTAGAATTTTAAATCTTTCATCACTTGAATTAAGATTATATTAATTTAATTTTAAGCACAGCCACCACAAAACCAGACTTCATAACAAAAATTGTTCAATACTGTTTTAGGAATGAAATCTTTGCATAGCTATGACAGGACACACTGGCAAGTAACAATGCCTTGCAAAAAAACAATCTGAAAAGAGTCATCATAATGTATGCTACAGTGCTAAAATAACTACGTTATATTAGATCTGACATTACCAACACATTTTTAAGTAGGAAATATGTGAGCTATATATTTTCTGTCAAAGGGTTCATAAAAAGAAGTATGCCTGGTAAAGGTAGCTAGCAGCAGGGACGATTTTAGGATTTTCATTTAAGGGGGGCTCAGCCCCCAATGAGGGTATAATGGTAAAAATAAAATAAAATAAAATAAAGGTTTGACTAACAGGATAGGATGGTAAACTTATTGCAGCATTCTACTGTATTGCATAGATGTGTATAACATTTGAGTACTGAACAAGCCAAATACGAGTCTTCCTGATCACACACACACACACTTGTCCTCTGATCCTCGCTCTGTGACGCCGCGGTCTGCGGATTGAAAGATGGGGAGGAGCCAAAGTCTGCCGCCATTTTCATGTGAAATTTAAAGAGGACTGAGGCGATCACCAGTCTTTATACAGTTTATGGAGAATCGCAAAATTTTTAGGGGGGCTGAGTAGAAATGGCCTAGTGATGCCCATGGCTAGCAGACTAGCTAATTTGTTCTGACTGTTTTGAATACAGGTCTTGAGTACACTATGGGCTCGATGAATGCGCAGGCGCGTTTTAGTGGATTTTTTCCACAGCAGCTACAGTATATCGACTGACCACTCCGTCACTTTTTATTAAACAGAAACGAGTAATATATCATTCGAAACTAAAGGGTCTGTTTTTATTTCTGTACACTCGCAATAATAAATAAAGGCTAGGTTACATACCTGCAGATGCTTCCTCAGGTTCAACATTGAAGCCTTTGATGTCGAAAGCATTTTAACAGCTGGCAAACAAATTTTGCACTGAACTGTTATATTTGTGCCTTTATTGGATTTCAGGATGAAATTATTTTTAAATTTAAAATTCAAACCAGAGAATCATTCAAAATCATCAGAATAGCACCGCTTTAACAAACTCTAACAACAAATTAATATCATTTAACATATCCTAGTTTTTTAAAGAAAATATTCAGATGTATCTCTATTTGTAATCTTTAACATTTTCATAAGTAACTGTAATTTAATTACATATTTTTCTAAGTAACTAACGAATTACAGTTACATTTATTTTGTAATTAAATTACGTAACGCCTTTACATGTTACTAGTTACTCCCCAACACTGTTTGCTAATGAGAGCTAATGACTCCAGAACTCTGACCAGAATAAAGTGCTTACTGAAGACAAATGACTACATGATTTCTTGACAGCATTTCTTTCAATTAAATTATATAAATCACAAATTTTATCCATGTAACTTTACTGTGATCTATTTCACTTTGTATAACTGCATCTTCTTTAAAGAGCAGTATATAAGAACATTAACAATAACATTTTTGGCTGGTCCCTTTGTTTTGACTCAGTTTTCCTGTCTTTAAAAAAAAGCAAGGACATGATGTACTTGCTTTCTGGCAAAGTAAATGGAAAATGTTTTGAATTCTTTAAAAGTTAAATTAAAACCATTAACTGTGTTCACGCTGTCATTAAGTATGTTTATAATATAGCTGACACCAAATAACTATATTTATAAGGAACGTCCTAGAAATATTAGTCCAAAAATTATTAGTAATTTTAGTTCTTTTAGTTTTAGTACTTGCTGAAAAAAAGATTAAATAAAGACTAGTGAAATCTAACACTTTACAAATAATTGGACTGTCAAAAAGTTGATCAACCGTCACTGCAATATTGCAGTGCATTATTTCTCTTTGGGATTGGCAGATCTGCTGTATAATTTGACTCCTATATTAATTTGGTTTAATTATTTATTAGTATTGGCTAGTGAAGCTTATAAAATGCAGCATGCTTTTCTGCCTGTATGTTTTTCAGCTAAGTTTCCAGCACAAGGTGGGTGTGTTGTACTGTAAGGCAGGTCAGAGCACAGAGGAAGAGATGTACAATAACGAGAGTGCTGGACCTGCACTGGATGAATTCCTGGACCTGCTCGGACATAGAGTGCGACTAAAGGGCTTCAATAATTACAAGGCACAGCTAGATAATAAGAGTATGTGCACAAAGCATATCTATATATGTCTGTTTTCTTTACATGTACTTATGTTATTTGCAATGGTGTATGCAATTATGTATTTTACTCTTATCAGCCATAACATTTAAGCCACTGAGAGATGATATGAATAACATTGATTATCTTATTACAGTGCCACCTGTTAAGGGTTGGGATACATTAGGTAGCAAGTGAACAGTCATTGTTGATATGTTGGAAGTGGGGAAAGTGGGCAAGCATATGAATATGAGCAGCTTTGAAAAGTGCCAAATTGTGATGGTAAAACAGCTGTGTCACAGCATTTCCAAAATGGCAAGTTTTCACAGCATGCGGTGGTTAGTACTTAACAAAGTTAGTACAAGGAAGGAAAACCAGTGGCTCACTGGTGCTTGTGGGGAGTGACGGCTACCCTGTCTTCTCCAATCCAACAAAAGAGCTGCTGTACACTAGATTTCTGAAAAAGTTAAAAGAAAAATGCTAGCTATGATCGAAAAGTGCCAAAACACAGTGCATCATGGGTTGATGGATACTAGACTGCATTGCTACAGACTGGTTAGAGTGCTAAACGCTATCCACTGACAGAAGTGCTTACAAATGGGCATGTGAGCATCGGATCTGGATCATTGAGCAGTGAAAGAAAGTGGCCTGGTCTGATGAATCATGTTTTCTTTTACATAATGTGGACAACCTGGCACATGTGTGTCATTTACCTGGGGAAAAGATGGCATAAGGATGTGCTATGGGAAGAAGGCAAACCAGCAGAGTGTGTTTATCTGGGCAATTTTCCTCTAGGGTACCATAGGTACTGGCATTCATGTGGACATTATTTTGACATGTACCACCTACCATGTTGTAGCATACTATGTACACCCCTTTATGGCAACTGCATTTCCTAATGCCAGTGGCCTCTTTCAGCAGGATAATGTGCCCTGCCACACTGCAAAAATTGTGCAGCAATGGCTTGTGGAACTTGACAAAGAGTTCAAGGTTGGCTTGGCCTCCAAATTTCCTAGATCTCAGTCTAATCAAGCATCTGTGGGATGTACTGGACAACCAAGTCCAATCCATCCAGGGCCCCACCTTGCAACTTACAGGATCTGCTGCTAATGTCTTGGTGATAAATACAACAGAGCCCTTGTGGAGCCCATGCGTTGATGGATCAGAGCTGTGAGTAGGACCTACAGAATATTAGGCAAGTGGTTTTAATGTTACGGCTGATCAGGGTAATTTCATGGCAAATCAAATTTGTGAATTCCACTTGGCCCCAAAATCTGGTTGCTGTCTTAGAGGTTAATATATGGCTGAAGATAGATTTTGCCTTATTCCATCATATTTTCTCTCTAGTATTTTTTTTTTAATTGGATTTTTTTCTCCAATGTCCCTGTATTTAACCTCTCTCTGTGTAATTGATGGTAGTCATCACTGGCTACAGAGCAGCCTTTTTTTTGCCATGTTCTACATAGATATAGATGCTGAAATTATTGTTAGGACTAGTCATATTTGGGTTGTGCCTTGTCTGAATGCCTGTGTTTTTTATGGGACTTTCTGTGTTACAGCGGACTCTACGGGAACCCACTCACTCTACACTACCTACAAGGACCATGAACTAATGTTTCATGTGTCCACTCTTCTACCCTACACACCCAATAACAGACAACAGGTCAGTTTTCTTATTGTTAATAATTTCACCAAAAACATTTTTATAAAGGAAAACATAATTTCCTGCACGGAAGCTGTGCATCTCTGGGAGTTCATTTGGCTGTAAGTGGGTTGGTTTATACATAGAAAACACACTGCAACTTTTATTCAGTGTGATTTCATAAATTTTTGTCCATATAGTGTATATTTTGTCAATTTAACACGTGTGTGCACACACTTTGTCACACGCACACACAAGGTTGATAGTCAACAACATACAGACATACAGCATATAATCGAACTGCTCATTTTGGCGGTTTGTTATTTTATTTATTTGATTACTGTTAATATTATTACAGTGTGGTAATATTAACCAGAGTTAAGATGTTTCTACAAAATATCTAGCCCAAATACATCTTCAGATCTTTAAAAATGAAAAAAAAAAGGGTATTGGAAAAAGGAGAGATTTTCTTCGTTATTTTTTGGGAAAGAAGCATTTCAAAGACATTTCTGGTGTATGGACATTATCCACCTCATAAACCCTCATTCTCTTTCAAAATAGATACACTGCCTGTACATTCACATGGCTCATCATTTAATCATTTAATTCTGATTTAAAACAATAAATAAATCAAAAACATGATCTTGGTGGGTGCAGAAGTAGGCTTGTTCAATATAAGAATATTATTAGCCCTACACTATAATACATTGAAGCTTTGCAAGAACACCAGAGTTCAGTAGTATTAGATAGTGAAGGGTTAATGTTTTGGTGTAATTATTTTTGTTATTATTTTCACCTGGTTTTTTACACAGTACTGAGACCTGCTGTAATGATGCCCTGGACTCAGAGGATTAAGGATCCATAAACAGAGTTTAATGAACACAGGCAGAATAATCCAAAACGTAATCCAATACAACATGGTGAGTGAGCAAGCAAACAGATCGTAACAATATAGGCAGCCAGACAGGGCAAACAAAACCAAAATCACAAGTCAGAGAATTGAAACAAGGACTTGGAATGGGGGATGAGGGTGCCTTCTGTGGTCGGCTTGTAGGTGATTATGCTGACAGATTGTCCTCTGGAAGCTCACAAGGGTGCTTTCCTATAGCACTTGGCTCCTACACATCCAGTTTTTGACTGCTGAGACATTGGAGGGTTCCCCTGACCATGGAAACAGGGGTAGTTAATATCTCATCATGCACTGGAAATGGGATAGTCCATTGGAGAACTGTGTGAGGGATTTTTGGGTGTACTCTGCCCATGGATGGAGAGGTGAGACCAGGGTCATTGCAGCAGATGGAAAGGTTCTAACAGTTCTGTAGGCAGCAGTCAATAGTATTTGGATTGTGACAGTTGTGACAGGCCTTGACTTCTTGAACTAAGGGCCACCAGATTGCATTTTGGATGAGGGCTGTGGTCCTCTGGATTCCCGGATGCCCAGAACTGCAGGCCTCGTGTACCCATTGTATTACCCTGGTGCATAGGCTGGTCAGCATATATTGTTTAGTGGGTGGGCAGACAGGAGGAGGTGATTCAGTTTATTGAGCCCGTTGGACTTCTTCCATGACGTCCCAGTGTACAGGGGCTATAACTATTACTGGAGGTAAGATGGTTTCTGGGAGCTGTGGTTGATTGTGGTTGGCATTGTGAAAATGCATCGGCTTTGCTGTTTTTAGTTCTGGGTTGATTATGGTTATGGTAAACTGGAACTCTGTTTAGAAGCGAGCCGACCTGGCTTGACGAAGGTTGAGCTGTTTAGCGTATTTGAGTTTCCTGTGGTCTGTGATTACTTGGAACAGGTTTAGCCCCCTCAAGCCAATGCCACTACCCCTCCAAAGCCTCCTTTATTCATAGAAGTTCCTGGTTGCTGACATTGCCAAATAGTTAGCTTTTGTGAGTAGAAGGCACATGGGTGCATTTTCCCAGGGTCCCCATGGCACTGTGATAAGACTTTCACAGCTGGAGTCATCAACTTCTACAATGAACAGTTTATCTGGACCTAGTGTTTTAGAATAGGGGATGTTGTGAAACTGGTTTTGATTCTTTCAAAGGCCACTTTGGCATTTTCAGTCCAGAGAAGACATTTGGGTTTACCCTGTAGCAGCGTGGTAAGTGGCAATGCTATGGAGCTGTAATTCCTTATGAAGCACCTGTAGAAGTTGTCAAACCCCAGAAAGCATTGCAATTCCTTTATGTTGGCGGGTAGTGGCCACTCCATCACAGCATGTACTTTCCTAAGATCCATCTCCACCTCTCGTTGGCTAATGATACATCCTAAGGATGATGCAGTGTCCTTGTTTAACATACATTTTTATGCTTTCACATATACTTGATGTCAAATTCAAATTTTATTAGTCACATACATAATCGTACACAGTATGATATGCAGTGAAATGTTTACACGACTGTTTTGACCCTTGAAAAAGGAAAAGGAATAAGGACAGAACAAAAGACAAGGATAAAATATAAAAATACGAAATATAAAAAATAAGAATACGAATTATACTACAAATACGAAATATAAAATATAAAAACAAGTTCACAGTAAGTAAAAAACAAAATAGAATAAAATATAATAAATATAAATAAAGTAAGGTATGTATATATAGAATATGTATATAAGATAAGATGATAATAAGATATGTATATAGGAAGTGTAAAATGTAAAATACAGGACGTGTAAAATACAACAACTGTGATGCAAAATTATATAAAATTATAAAAATTATATAAAGTGAATAGTGTGAAGTGCAGTAGTGTCCAAGGTGCAGACAGCAGCAGTACAAAATTTTGCAAAATTATATAAAGTGAAGTGTGTAATGTGCAATAGTGTCCAAGGTGCAGACAGCAGCAGTACGGGGGGTCACGAAGTGGAATGAGGAGATGAGAGCAGTGGTATTGTCCATCTTTAAAGTGCAGATGTGCAAAAGTCCTCTTTGTATGTAAACGGGAGCAGACTGTGCAACATTTATGTTTGTGTTGTATTGTGTGCACAGTCTTGAAATGTGCAGATGTACATAGTGTGTTTTTGTGTGCCACAGTCCTGTAATGTGCAATGTCCGTTGTGGTTGGTTGGAGTTCCAACACGTGTGTAGGAGCATAGTAGGTCTAATCAGTTGAGTCCTATGTGAGATTCTGATTGAGAGACCGTATAGCCTGCGGGAAGAAGCTTCTCCTCAGTCTCTCAGTGTTGGCCTTCAGGGAGCGGAAGTGCTTCCTTGACCTCAACAGAGAGAAAAGTCCATTGTTGGGATGGCTGAGGTCCTTCACGATCTTCCTAGCCTTGGTCCAGCACCTCTTGATGTAGATCGAGTGCAGGTCAGGGAGCTCGGTACAGATGATGCGCTCAGCTGATCGCACCACCCTCTGAAGAGCTCATCTGTCCTGCATGGTGCTGTTCCCGAACCAGGTGGTGATGTTTCCCGTCAGGATGCTCTCTCTGGTGCAGGAATAACAGTTGCTTAGCACCTTAGCAGGCAGTCTAAAGTCTCACGTGTGTCTGAGGTGGAAGAGACACTGTCGGGCCTTCTTCACCACGGTGTTGATGTGACAGGACCATGACAGATCCTGCGTGATGTGAACACCGAGGTATCTGAAGCTGTCCACTCTCTCCACTGGGCTGTTGTTGATCACAGGGGTCTGGTAGTTCCTCTCCTGCTTTCTCCTGAAGTCCACTATCAGCTCCTTAGTCTTGCTGACGTTAAGGTGGAGGTTGTTCCTCTGGCACCAGTCCTCCAGAGTCTAAATCTCCTCCAGGTAGGCCGTCTCATTGATAATGTTGGTGGAGTTGGTAGTGGCCATGCACTCATACGTTTACAAAGAGTACAGCAGGGGACTCAGAACACAACCCTGGGGGGCTCCAGTGCTGAGGGTGAGTGAGGCTGAGACATGTCTGCCCATCCTTACTGCCTGTGGTCTACCAGTTAGAAAATTGGAGATCCACTGACAAAGAGATGGGCTGAGTCCCAGGTGATCCAGCTTGGTGGTGAGTGTGTAGTCAACTGTAGTCAGCAAACAGCATTTTAACATAATTCCCCTTTCTAGTGTCCAGGTGAGTGAGTGATATGTGAAGGAAGTGGGAAATGGCATCGTCGGTTGAGCGGTTTGGGCAGTAGGCGAACTGTAATGGATCCAGTGTGTCTGGTAGTGAAGTGATGACCAGCCGTTCAAAGTACTTCATCACTACTGAGGTCAGGGCTACAGGGCAATAGTCGTTGAGGGAAGCAGGATGGGGTTTCTTTGGGACAGGAACAATGATGGACTCTTTGAAGCAGATGGGGATTGCCGACTGGGTTAAGGAGAGGTTGAATATGTCTGTGAACACAGGTGCTAACTGGTCAGCGCAGGCTCTGAGGATTCGACCTGAGATTCCGTCTGGTCCTGCTGCTTTCCTGGTGTTTACTCTCCTGAAGGCTCTCCTCATGTCATGCTCAGAGATGATGAACGCATTGGTGTTGGAATTCTCTTCCTGTCTACAGCCATTAGCATTTGGTGTAGCATTAGCTTTAGCATCGTTAGCTGCTGCCTCGAAGCGAGCATAGAAGGTGTTCAGCTCGTCTGCCAGAGTCACTTCCGCATTCATCATACCGGATGTTGGTGCTTTATAGTCCGTAATTGTCCTTAATCCCTGCCACAGGTTCCTAGAGTCACTCTGTTGGAGCTGTGACTCTAGTTTCCTCCCGTATCGCTGCTTCGCCTCCTTCACCACTTTCTGCACGTTGTATGACGCAGCCTTGAATGAGGTCATGTCACCCGACACAAGTCCCGCGTTGTAGGCAGCGGTGCAAGATCTCAGAGCGCCGCGGATGGTCTTATCCACCCATGGCTTCTGATTGGGAAAGGTTCTAATGGTGGTTTTCTGCACAGTATCTTCTGCTAGTTTCCCGATGAATCCCCCAACCGCTTCCGTAAACACATTGATGTCATCAGAACTGCGCCGGAACATGTCCCAGTCTGCGTCATCCAGAGTGTCCTGTAGAGCGGCCACCGATTGGTCCATCCAGCATGAGACCTCCCTCTGAGCCGGAACTTCCTGCTTGAGCCTTTGTTTATATTTTGGCATGAGGAAGATGGCGACGTGGTCAGACTTTCCAAACGGTGGGTGAGATTGTGCCTTGTACTTGTCTTTAATTGTAGTGTAGCAGTGGTCCAGTGTCCTTTCACCCTGGTGGGGCAGCTGATGTGCCGGTAAAAGTCGCTGTGCATTTGAGGTTGGCGCTGTTAAAGTCCCCCGCCACAATAAGCACAGCGTCCCGGTGTTGACTCTGGTGCTGTGTGAGTGCTTCATGCAGCTCTCATAAAGCACTGTTGCACCAGCTGCTGTTCACCATTAAACACACGCCGCCTCCCCTTGACTTCCCCAATTCCAGTGTTCTGTCCATGCGGTGAACCGAGAAGAACTCGGCTGGCTGGATGGCGTGGTCCGGTACCACTGGGTTCAGCCATGTCTCGGTGAAGCATAGGAGATTGCAGTCCCGAATGTCTCTCTGGAACTTCACCCTGGCCCTGAGGTCATCGAGCTTGTTCTCCAGCGACTGGACGTTGGCGAGCAGAATGCTAGGCAGAAGTGTGCGGTGTGCACGGGCTCTCAGCCTGTTCCTGACGCTGGCTTGTTTTCCTCGGGGTCGCCACTTCGGGTCGCGTCCTTTGTTCTCACTCAGGATCTCACTTGGCCAGCTTGGATCCGGGGTTGGATCCGAATTGTGAGTACATTGTGTACCGATAGAAAAAAGAGTATCTCTATTGTACTCAATGCACTCCATTTAGAAGAAATTGCCAGTTTAAAAGTACTGTAGGTTAACTTAAAAGAGCAGTTGCGACGGCAGCCGACCTCACCGGTGCCATCTTGATGTTGCATGAGGCGTGTGAGTACTGTGCGAACATGGTGGATATGCTCCTCCTGGGTGGCAGAGTATACCAGGTTTTCATTGATGTAGACAATCACAATGTGGTTCACTAGGTCGTTGAACACTTCATTTATAAATGTTGGAACAATGGCGGGCACGCTGGTCTGGCCGTACAGCATTACTCGGTACTCATATTGTCCTATAGTGGTGTAGAAGGCGATCTTTTATTCATTTTCCTCATTTTCATTTCCTCATTTTATACATTTTCAGAATTAAGTCATAGACACTTCACAAGTCAAGGTTGGTGAACATGTGTCTCCCTGAGCTGTTTTAAGGCTGATGGCACTAATGGAAGGGATAAGGAAAGCACATGGTGATAGTGTTGAGGCTTTTTTTTTCTTCAACAAAGTAGAAACCTGCACCACTGGGAGATGTGGAGGGGCGGATGGTCCTGTCTGCTAGTGGCACTGGACACAGTTGTCCTGGCCAAATGGGGACCATTGAATGAGTTCTTTACTTTGCCGGGATAATTGAGGGTTGTGTAGGTGGATCCAGGGGAACCCCAGGGTTATCGGATTGGAGAAGAGATAATATAGAGTGCCTGATTTTCAATGTGAAATAACCCAATTCTGAGAGTGATGCAGTCAGTTTGATGTGTAATGTAGACTGGGCGGTTGTTGATGGCAGTGACATGGAGGGGGTGGTGCATGGTCTCGTGGGTAGCCGCAGCTCGTCAATGGGGTGTTGATCGTTCAGATTCATTGCGGCTCTGGAGTCCACTAGGGAGATACAATGAACCTCATGATGGTCCTGCCTAGCTGCATGGGCTCAGCAGTGCTCTCTCTGGCATGGAGGTACTCCCCTGGATATTGAGTGTGAGCCCAATTTGTTGCTATTGCAGCATGTTATCCTGTCTAATGACCACCGTTATGAATTGGGACAGTGGCCTGTCCGCGTCCCTGCAGGTGAGTTCAGCCTGCAGCCCTGGGCGTAATCCATCACGAAATACAGCACAGAGCTTGGTGTCATTCCATCCACTCTGGACGGCTGACATGCAGAATTCCACTGGAATCCAAGCCTTGGTGCAGCTGGAGGAGATGAACAGACACCTCCCTTTCCCCTGTGGGATATTCGAACACCTCGCAGATTAACTGCGCAAAGTAAGCAAGTAAGAATTAACTGTAGCCCCTTCTCGCCTCCTGCTGAACCAGTCCCACCCACTCTCTGTATTGTATATGGATTCCTGGCCTTTATGGTACAACAGATTTTAGACTCTTGGCACCACATAGGGGTACCAGTACTTAGGTGACTGGGAGGGATACAGATCAGGAGAACACTCATGGGTTCAAGCTCAACACATCCTGAACCCAGAGCTTATGAGGAACTATCGGAGGAACCTTCTCAGGCAAATCCGTGGCCACCTAGAAGGTCTTTTTTTTAGCTTTTCTGTCCTGTGCAGGTAATCAGCGCTGATATGTGGAATCTGTGCATGCCTCTATTTAAACCCCATGGTTTTTTATTTGGCGTGCCAACAGTTTGTGCCACGTATCAGAGTGGTAGTTTCTCTGAGAGGTAATCTCCCCCAATCTTTTCAGTCCCACCTGATTTTTCCCCAGTGTAGGATTTAGAGATGTTATATTGAGGTTCTTGTCAAGAGTTAAGACTTTCCTCAAAAATCCTTGTGCCTGATTCAGTGAGTGACTCCATCACTCACACTGAACCATTAAATTAGCTTTGACAAGTGGGTCTCTCCCCCTGGTCTTCCTGGCCTGTATTTCTGGCCTGCAGCTCTCCTCATGAGAGATTTTTTTCTTTTTTGCTGCTGAGAGTATGGGCCAGAGGGGTTCACTGATCGACTTCTGTGCGGCTTCTTGTCCACAGTTGATCCGGCTTCCTGTTCACAGTTTTTATCCTTTTTAAAAACTTTTTATCCAATCGGATAACAGGCCCTGCTTGGTACTCACTTCCACTCTGTACTCTCGAGTCCCCCCCATGTTTTAGCATGATTTGATTCATTCAACATTTACAGATTACATAACATAAGACTAAAATTTTCGTTGTGTCTGTAAAAAATTATAATACAGTAAAATTGTTAGGACAACTACTGATGATATTACTGCATGACTGACAATAAATTGTTAATAGTTAAAATATGATTTACAAATATGTATAATCTCATTATTGTAATGGTAATTTAAAGTTCATTTTGATGATGCAGTACATAGTGAAATTAAACAATGTTTCTCCAGACCATGGTGCTACATAAAACAACATAGAACTACATAAAACAGCACAGAGCTAAGGACTAAAGCTACACAGAGCTAAAGTAAGCTAAAGTAAGTTGTCCTAGCCATATAAAGTACATCGTGTGCAACCTAGTGCAAACAGCGCAAGACAAGAGACATTGCAAACCGACAATACAAAACACTACAAGACAAATACACAAAATAGCACCGATCAGTATACATTCTGTATATTTTACATTGTGCAAAAATAAGAGGATTGTAAACAAAGAGGGTTCTTGTAAACATATATACAGGATAGAGGAACGGAGATGGGCTTTCCTCAGCCTTCGCAGGAAGTAGAGATGCTACTGGGCTTTCTTGCTGATGGAGCGGGTGTTGAGTGACCAGGTGAAGTTCTCCACCAGATGAACTCCATGGAATTGTTCAGTGGAGAATGGTTGCTCTAGTGCTCTCCTGAAGTCAACAACCATCTCACTGGTTTTGTCAACGTTCAGAGACAGGTTGTTGGCTCTAAACCAGACTGTTAACTGTTGCACCTCCTCTCTGTATGCTGATTACTGAAGTCATTGTAATTGAGTTAAATTTAAATTGAGTAATATTAAAATTGACAACCTAAATTGAGCAATATTTATGTAAACACTATCTTGTGAATACCTGAGGAGAGTGCAGTGATTTGATAATGTTATTGATGTCAATTTTTTGTGGATATTTTACTTTTTGAAATCACTGTAAACATACATTAAATTATCAGACACACTCACAGAATTATGTTAATTGTATGTTAAATGTATAATGTAATAATCCATAAACATAAGCATATTTAAAGGTCAGTTCAGGACTAATCATTGTCAAGTTGATGTAGGCTACAATATGATCTGACCTAGCTACTGTGTTGTACAGTATATCTGGTGGATATTGTGTGAAACACAACAAATGTATTTAAATTCTAAGAAGCATGCATGCAAGGTGTCCAATGATCACGTCTGATGAATTGGTGAAAAAAACATTTTAAAAAAACACACATTCTTAAAAAGCACATCAGTAGGTTCACTGTGTTTCTGGAAGTCCTATTGAAATTTGGTAAAATGCATATCTGTGCTAGTTACCTTTGATAATAACCTAATTACTTAAAAAGTTTTGTGCCGGAAAGGTAACACTAGTATTGCATGTTTTGCGCAGGTGTTTTGAGCTCTTTTATATTAATTAAATTCAGTTCAATTTATTTTGTATAGCACCTTTTACAATGAACATTGTCTCAAAGCAGCTTTACAAAAGAAGAGAAACAGAGAAAGGGGAGGGGAAAAATATATAACTAAATAACTAGAAATAAGAATAAATTATTAAATTAAATTATTAAAGTATTTTATTTTATCCCTAATGAGCATGGTGGCAAGGAAAAACTCCATGTGATGATATCCTCAGAAGGGAACCCATCCTCATTTGGGTGACACTAAACAGTAAATAATGTAACTGTAACTGATTAATGTCCTTTCTACAACAGCAATCAATGGCCCATGAGGAACTGTTAGGTCATTGTAGATTCTAAGGTCATTATAGACACTAATTCTTTGCTGTCACAAGCTGACAGATGAAATGGCAGATCTGTGACGGTGTGAAAGTCCCCAAGTGGCTCTGTCCATAGCTGTCTCCTGGTCCACACAGATCCATCCACAGCATCAGTGGGCACCACCAAGCGACGAGACTAGGGGAAGGGCAGTGGTCACACTGGAGACTGGCAAACACTGGGAGCTCAGGAGTGGGGTGTATAGCTCGATAGAGAAAGACAGAGAGAGAAAGAGAAAGATATTAAGTATGATTCTGATCATGTGATGTTTAAGGACAATGCAGATTATGTGTAAAGTGCAGGCAGGGACTCCGGCAAGACTAGCTATGACAGCATAACTAAAAGGGAGAGCCAGAAGGTGACAGACATGAAGGCTTCTCAGGACATAAAGCGTCCAACCACTTCACAGTCAGCAAACCTGAGCGACTTGCGAGGGTGGTAGGATGACAGCATCCAAATATCCCAGTACACCAAACACTCTATGCCCATGAACCTTCCAGATCTGCTCCTTTACCTAAGAAAACTATATATTAAAAGCTTGACTAAACAAATGTGTCTTCAGCCTAGTTTTAAACATTGAGACTGTGTCTGAATCCCGAACACTAATAGGAAGACTGTTCCATAACTTTGGGGCTTTGAAAAAAAAGGCTCTGCCCCCTGCTGTAGCCTTTGCTACTTGAGGTACTTAACAGAAATTTATAATCAATGCGAAATTTGACTGGGAACCAATGTAGTGTGGATAAAATAGGAGTGATGTGGTCATATCTTCTGGTTCTAGATAGGACTCTAGCTGCTGCGTTCTGGACTAACTGGAGCTTGTTTATGCTCCTACTGGAACAGCCAGACAGTAAGGCATTACAATAATCCAACCTAGAGGTAACAAAAGCATGAACTAGTTTTTTTTCTGCATCATGAAGTGACATCATATTTCTTATCCTGGCAATATTTCTAAGATGAAAGAAGGCTACCCGAGTGATATTATCTACATGAGCTTCAAATGAAAGACCAGAGTCAATAATCACACCAAGATCTTTTACTGCTAGACAAGATGAAACCGAAAGACCATCCACCATTACTTTGTAATCAGAAAGCTTACTTCTAGCTGCATGTGGTCCTAGTACTAGCACCTCTGTCTTGTCCAAGTTAAGCAGGAGGAAGTTAGTGGCCATCCAATGTCTAATGTCCTTTAAACACTCTTCTATCTTAATAAGCTGGTGTCTCTCATCTGACTTCACTGAAACATATAGCCGTGTGTCTTCGGCATAACAGTGGAAGCTTATACCATGTTTACATATTATATACATATATCATATATATATAGGGAGAAAAGCAGTGGGCCTAAAACAGAACCTTGTGGAACACCGAACATAACATTGGTATGCATAGAGAAGTCACCGTCTAGATCTACAAAATGATAACGGTCAGTCAAATAAGACCTGAGCCAGGAGAGGGCTGTTCCTTTAACACCAACAACATGTTCTAGCCCATCAAGTAGAATAGTGTGGTCAATGGTGTCAAAAGCTGCACTAAGATCCAGTAGCACCAGTAAGGAGACACAACCCTGATCAGAAGCCAGTAACAGGTCATTTACCACTTTAACCAGTGCTGTCTCTGTGCTGTGATGAGGCCTAAATCCTGACATCAATCCTGATACATTTCATAAATGTTATGTCTATGCAGGTATGAACATAACTGCTGTGCTACAGCCTTTTCTAGGATCTTGGAGATAAAGGGCAGGTTTGATATCGGTCTATAGTTAGACAGCTGACAGCGGTCGAGGTCAGGTTTTTTAATCAAAGGTTTGATAACTGCTAGCTTAAAAGATTTAGGCATGTAGCCAGTGCTAAGGGAAGAATTAATAATTTTTAGAAGGGGTTCGGTAGCTACTGGTAATATCTGTTTAAGGAAAGACGTGGGTAAAGGATCTAGAATGCACGTTGAAAGTTTTGAAGAGGAAATTAGTGACATTAGATCAGGCTCTTAAAGTGGAGTGAAGCACTCTAAGCTCTGATCAGAAATTATCTATCAAATAATTTGGTTTTAAATTAATAGTCTGAATTTTTTGCCTGATATTGTCAATTTTTTCATTGAAAAAATTCATGAAGTCATTGCTGCTACATATAGATAGTGTGCGCTTTTCTACAGTGGTTTTACTCCTAGTTAGTTTTGCTACAGTACTCAATAAAAATTTAGGATTGTTTTTGTTATCTTTAATTAGGGCAGAGAGATATGCTGATCTAGCAGCACTAAGAGAATTTTTGTATTTCAGAAGGCTTTCCTTCCACGCTAACTGAAATACTGCCAATTTAGTTTGACACCATTTATGTTCTAGTTTCCTAGCTGATTGTTTTAAAGCTCTTGTATGGTCATTGTACAGTACCAGGGTGCTAGTTTCTTCTCTTGAATTATTTTCATTTTAAGTGGTGCTACAGTGTCTAAGGTGTTGCAAAACATTGACTCCAGGTAATCGGTTGCCTGATCAAGTTCTGTGGGGTCAGACGGCGAACCAATCATGCGAGATAATTCTGGGAGACTTTTGGTAAATCTCTCTGCAGTAGCAGATGTACGCTTGATATGGTAACGTGGCACATTGCGCATCTCGTGTCTAAGACGCATTTTAAATGAAACAAGATAGTGATCTGAGATAGTTTCCGACTGTGGAAGAGTGACTATGTTTTCTATATTTAATCTGAATGTAAAAATGAGATCCAGAGTGTGACCTTCATTATGAGTGGGTCCTATTACATTTTAATTAACACCTACTGAATCTAAGATGGATACAACTGCTGTTCTCAGAGGGTCTTCTGGCTTATCAAAATAAATGTTGAAAGTCTCCTACTATTAATGCTTTGTCTAAAGAAACAACAAGGTTTGAAGAAAATCTCCAAATTCACTGAGGAATTCAGAATATGGCCCTAGGGGGTCTGTAAACAACAATTAGTGGAATTGACTCTGTGAACTTATTATTTGTAGTTGCATACATTAGGTTAGTATAAAGAACTTCAAAAGTGTTGAATTGATGTATGGGTTTTTGTGTGGCACTTAGCTTATTATCAGGAATAACTGCGAAACCTCCTCCCCTGCCTGTTAGACGCGGTTGATGTATATAGCTAAAACCAGGCGAACAAGCTTCATTTAATGCTACGTACTCATTTTGTTTAATCCATGTTTCTGTTAAACAAAGAACACTGAACTCCTGATCAGTAATCAGTTCATTAATAATACATGCTTTAGTAGAAAGAGATCTTATATTTAACAGTCCTAGCTTCATTAAAAGACACTTCCTGGAAGCCCTGCCTTAATTATTTGCTTACACAGGGTGAAGCATACTTGAATGTAATGTATTCATTGTACTTATTAATTTTAAAGCAAAGAGACACAGGAAAAATGAATAATCCATATACATGTAAACAAAATAGCTTTAGCAAATAGGTTTATTTTTTAAGCAGGATTATTGAATTATAGCTAGGAAGCAGTCTTGTTTTGGTGAGTGCAGAGGTAATGTGCTTCACTTTAACCACATATGGAGACAAGTGTGACAGCATTCATGGAAATTTTGCATAACACTGTGAAGACCATAATATGTAAAGTTTCAGGACTCTTAAATCATTCTTCACTGCTTTGTCTGTTTGTTCTTCTAGTTGCTCAGAAAGAGACACATCGGAAATGACATCGTCACCATTGTATTTCAAGAACCAGGAGCCCTGCCCTTCACACCTAAAAACATTCGATCCCACTTCCAGCATGTTTTTGTTATTGTTAAAGTCCACAATCCATGCAATGAAAATGTCTGCTACAGGTATGCTAGCTATATTCACCTTTTGCACACAGAGGTAAAATCAATGGCTTTAATCAAAGCTATTGGTCATAAACAGACTGGAAAATAGTTTTCAGCCAACAATTTATTGTGACCTTCATTTACCATGGAGGGATAAAAAAGTCTTTTTCTCCGGCCTGTTATTCTGAAAAAGACCAAAATTGATTGATGCATTTCTGGACTTCTATTACAAAACTCACTCAGATTGTAAATAAAGTTGGATATTTAAAATTGGTGAAATGTTGAATTTTTAATGCTATGCCATATTGGTTCACATCTGTGTTTTTCATTTTTCTTCTTTCCACTTTGCAGTGTTGCTGTGTCAAGATCAAAAGATGTGCCTCTATTTGGTCCTCCAATTCCTAAAGGTGTGACCTTCCCAAAGTCATCTGTATTTAGGGACTTCCTGCTTGCCAAGGTAATCAATGGTGAGAATGCAGCACACAAGTCAGAGAAGTTCTATGCTATGGCTACTAGAACCCGCCAAGAGTACCTTAAAGACCTAGCTGAGAATTTTGTGAGCACGGCTACTGTGGACTCAGCTCTGAAGTTCAGCTTCATCACACTGGGTGCCAAGAAAAAGGAGCGGGTCATACCACGTAGGTATGCCCACCTCCACAGCATAGGAGCCATCATGTGGAGTGTAGTGGCATGGGATTTTTGCCAGTCTGTGGATGTTCATTGCCTGCTGGGCATCTCCAATGAGTTCATTGTGCTGATCAAGGAGGACTCAAAACACGTGATCTTTAACTGCTCCTGTCGTGATGTAATAGGATGGACATCCACCATCATAAGCATTAAGGTATACTATGAACGTGGCGAATGTATAATGTTCTCAGCCCAGGAAGGGTTTGAAGAAGACATCAGGCAAATCATCCAGCGGCTTGAGGTGAGCAAGACAGACTTTTGATAGTAAGTCCATCCTAAAAGCTAATTAAAAATGAAAAGACCACCTAAACTGTATTCTCACAATCAAAAGTTGATCACAGACATTTGTTTACAGCACTGTAACACTGTGTATGGATAGTTAGACTGACCTGTTAAGTGGAAATAGAGCACCCCTAAATAGCTACCATAATGGATATAATCAGGTCCAGCAGTGCTCATGGAGTTTTAAAACATCTTAGTATAACTTTGAAGAATACAAAGCCTTTTGAAGCCTATAGACCTCAACAACAGAACTCAACTGACGCATGAATTAGTATTTGTGAGGATTTGTGATCCTCCTATTAGTACCTATACCTAAAGGCAAATGTAGCAATATAAAATATTGTAACTAGTTCACTACATTCAGAATAGTTTGATATAGCTAGACAATGCTTACACATAGTATTAAATTAGAAGGAGACGATAGACCCTTGACATAGGCAATTTTGTATTTATTTTTAGGTGATCAACTAAACGGTCGAGTTGCCAGGAGAAAGCTGAACTTTATAGTCACAACCATAAACGCTATGTTTGGAGAGGAGTCAACAAGGTCTACAGTGAAAAGTACACCATCCCCACTGTAAAGCATAGTGGTGGATCTCTTTATTTTTGGGGGCTGTGTGCGCTCCAGTGGCACAGGGAATTTAGTCAAAATTGATGGAAAGATAAATGCAGCATGTTAACAGAAAATTCTTTGTTTTGCCTTCTCACTCATGTTTTCTTTAAAAATGGTACACATCTTGTAAATTCCCCCGAGGTATCCAAACTTTTGAGCACAACTGTATGTTTTGCAGTACTTAAATTTTGTTTGCCAATTCTCTCCTCTCCCAATCTGTGCAGATAACCACCCATGGCTGTGAGACCACACAAATGGTACTTCGCCGGAATGGCTTGGGACAGCTGGGGTTTCATGTCAACTTTGAAGGCATTGTGGCTGATGTTGAGGCATTTGGATTTGCATGGAAAGCAGGCCTGCGCCAGGGTAGCCGCCTAGTGGAGATTTGCAAGGTGGCTGTAGCCACACTTACTCATGAGCAGATGATTGACTTGCTACGCACTTCCACCACAGTCAAGGTGGTGATTATTCAGCCTCATGACGATGGTACTCCCAGAAGGTATTTCATTCTTTTGCCAAACCCCGTTTATTCTCGTTTTCACTCTCTCTCCCCTCTCACCCTTCTCTCTCACTTTCAGTCCTGTTTTAGTTTTCTATGATCTTTATAAATCTTCATTATTTGCACCTAGTCACCCTGCTACAACAGGGTGTCCGTGGATCCTTACAAAGTCTTAAAAAGTCTTAAATTACATATGAAAATAAGGCCTTAATTAGCATTAAAATGTGTTATATTTGCATTTCAAAGGTCTTAAAAATAAAATCTAACCAACTCCATAAAGAAGATTTTATTTTTATCGTTTTTGAAATCAATTTGAAATCTTTTCATTTGTTACGCATAACGAAACAGGCGGAACCAACTAAAATACACATTTGTGGGGAGTTTGTTTAACACAGGCTTTACGGTAGCTGTGTGAACTGTGGAAAAGTTTGAGCTTTAGCCTTGGGGAAATGTAAATCAAATTTTTCATGTGTTCAAGGTCCGGTGTAGGCTGTGCAAAAAAATTTTTTAACTCGGAACAATGGGGATAAAAGCTTTGGAGACCCACATGCAGTGTGAAAAACACAAAGTGGCTGCAAAAACCTGTTGGAAAACACCTGGCATTTCTCAGTTCTGTTCCATCACTCCCACATCATTAAGCCTATTACAGAGCGCTGCTGCATCCCGAACACCGGCGTCTGCATCAGCTTCAAGTTCAAGCACCGCGACTCGGGGACGATTCTAGGATTTTCATTTAAGGGGGGCTCAGCCCCCAATGAGGGTATAATAGTAAAAATAAATAAATAAATAATAAAATAAAATAAAGGTTTGACTAACATGCTAGGATGGTAAACTTATTGCAGCATTCCACTGTATTGCATAGATGTGTATAATATTTGAGTACTGAACAAGCCAAATACGAGTCTTCCTGATCTCTCTCTCTCTCTCACATACACATTTGTCCTCTGATCCTCGCTCTTCGACGCCGCGGATTGAAGAACGCGCTGAAAGACGGGGAAAAGCCGAAGTCTGTTTTCATATGAAATTTAAAGGGGACTGAGGCGATCACCAATTTGTGTACAGTTTATGGAAAATCGCAGAATTTTAGGGGGGCAAAAGCCCCCCTAAAAATGGCCTAGCGACGCCCATGGCGCGACTTCTGCTCCAGCATACATCAGAGCAACACTTTTGGCTCCATCGCAACACTTTTATTTTTTCTCTCATTTATTTACTTTTTTTCTAGGAATGTGCACTGCAGTTTGAATTAAAAAAGTTACTCTCTGTTTCTATGGATGTAACAAATGTCAATTGGAGGTTTTTAGAACTCCTGCAACAGGAGCATCATGAGCAGTTTGGTGGCACACAGCTAATTGTGGTGAGGAGCTGTGGCCTCCACACCCTACACAACGCCTGCAAACTCCTGGCTTCTCCATTTGGCACCTGGAGAAGGTTCTGAGGGCCTTGCACATACTCTTTCCAATGCACCAGCTAGGAGGGAGGATTTCACTTCTCTAACCAAATGCACAAAATTTCCACTTACATTCTGTGGACACAGGTGGCTTGAAAATCTACCAGTCGTGTAGAGAGCTTTGGAGGTCTGGCCATCAGTGACCATGTACATGGATGCACTTAGGAAAAAGAAGAAAGCAAATCCAGGAATGGCATCTTATGACACTCTTGAAGCTGCTTAAAAAGACCCTCTTCGTCTTAAATTTCATTCTGCATGGTATTAAAAAGGTCTTAAAAAGTCTTAAATCTAACTCTTATAAACCTGCAGATACCCTGTACAACAGTAGTAGAGACAATGCCTTAACCTTACAAAACATTGTTGTGTAGCTTGCCATAGACATGTGGTCAGAGTTGTGTAGTATTTTTCAAATTATGTCCCAACATAACCAATATGAAACAAATATGTTTTAGCTATGGGTAACCCACACAGAAATTCTAATTGGTCAATTATGCAATGATGCATGTCATCAAATACATCTGAGCTCACAAAACAAACACATTTGACCTATGAGCCTCCAATTTACTTTAAGTGGTCCTGGAAAGACAAAGATTCTGGAAGTGAAAGTGTTTTGGAAAACAGCTGGGTGTGAAATCTAAATGCAGGTACCATAGCCTAAATCACAGACTAAAATCACTGTACCACAGAACAAAATTCCAAAGTTATTAAATCCAGGAGTTGCAAAGACAGGGACTAATAAAGAGTTTTGGGTCATGGTTACCCACTCTGGATTAGCTAAAATCACTTTCCAGGAGCCATCTCTGCTACTTTCAAACATTCATTCTCTTTGTAGTGTCTTTATACATATTTAATAAGGTCCTACAGGAGAAGATAAGACAAAATCACCTGCCTTGAGGATGCAGTAGTAATCAATTGTGGGTAGAGAGACACTGGTGATCTTCTCAGCTTTTCTCACAATCCACTTTAGGATCTTTTGGTCTGAGGCTGTGCAGTTCTCTTACCACACAGTGAAACGGACAGTCACAATGCTCTCCTTTATCCCCTTTAAAATGTAGTAATTTAATTTAAATTCAATGTATTTCTATAGCATTTTTAACAATGGACATTGTCTCAAACCAGCTTTACAGATAAAGAAAAAAATTAAAATAAATTTTAAAAATAAATTAAGTAAAGTAAGTATGAATGGAGGTGCTCTCATTTGATGAGCAGTGATGTATGATCAAAGATAATCACTTGTTTTGTTAACAATAAAAGTCATTTGCAGCATTCTGCAAGTTTTCTCCATTTTTACCTTGTATGCTGATGCACTGTTTTTGGTGGCCCACAACTGTAGAGTCTTCAGCAAACCTGATGATGTATTTAGAGCTGTACTTAGAGCACAGTAGTAAGACAGCAGAGTAAAAAAACGTGGCACAGACCTGATGGTGTTAATCTTCAAGCACCCTGAGACAACTACATAGCTCAGGGATATGCTGAAAATGGCTGTTAAACTTTAAACTTGTCAGCACATTCCCTGGGCACCCAGCTTGGTACAATGTCCAGACAAGCAGCTTTCCTTTGGATTAACCCTTGACAGGTTTTTTTTCTAATGTCCACTGTGAACAGACAGAGTACTTTGTCAGGAGAAGTTGTGGTGGTCCCACTTTTGCTGCCAAAACGGCCCTGACCCATCGTGGCATGGACTCCATCTCTGAAGTTGTGCTGTGGTATCTGGCAGCAAGATGTTAGCAGCAGATCCTTTAAGTCCTATAAGTTGCGAGGTGGGGCCTCCATGGATCAGACTTGTTTGTTCAGCACATCACACAGATGCTGGATTGAGATCTGGAGAATTTTGAGGCCAAGTCAACACCTCAAACTCATTGTTGTGCTCATCAAACCATTCTTGAACTATTTTTGCTTTGTGGCACGGCGGATTATCCTGCTGAAAGAGGCCACAGCCATCAGGGAACACCGTTTCCATGAAAGGGTGTACATGGTCTGCAACAATGCTTAGGTAGGTGGTATGTGTCAAAGTAACATCCACATAGACAGTAGGACCCAAGATTTCCCAGCAGACATTGCCCATGACACTGCCTCCACCAGCTTGCCTTCTTCCCATAGTGCATCCTGGTGCCATGGGTTCCCCAGGTAAGAGACGCAGACACATTCGGCCATCCACCTGATGTAAAAGAAAATGTGATTCATCAGACCAAGCAACTTTCTTTTCTTGCTCCGTGGTCCAGTTCTGATGCTAATGCGCCCATTGTTGGTGCTTTTGGTGGTGCATAGGGGTCAGCATGAGCACCCTGACTAGTCTGCAGGTCTGCAGCCCCATACACAACAAACTGTGATGCACTGTGTATTCTGACACCTTTCTATCAGAACCAGCATTAACTTTTTCATCAATTTGAGCAACAGTAGCTCGTCTGTTGGATCGGACCACACGGGCCATCCTTTGCTCCCCATGTGCATCAGTGAGTCTTGGCTGCTCATTACACTGTTGCCAGTTCACCACTGTTCCTTCCTTGGACCACTTTAGATAGGCATAACATTAGCTCATAATGTTATGCCTGATCGGTATATATATATATATATGTATATATGTATATGTTTATATATGACAGGTGATCAAAATTGTCCCTTGTGTTTAGGGCAATATATGTAAGTTTTACGTCTGATAAATCCTCAAATCTTTGTTAAAATTGTCAGAACATAGAAAATTCCTTGAAATTGTTCAGCTTACTATCATTTTAATTTCACAAATAATCACAGTTGTATATAAGAAGACAGACAAAGTAACTGCTCTTATGTGACAAAGTCCATGGGTCTGGAACAGACGATTCTATATGTTGTTCTTGGAGGTAATGTTTGTCATCATCAGAGACATCACAGAAGTCTCCTGCTGGAACATTTTAGAATATCATGGCCCACATCTTTGGCAATTAATTGGTTCTGATTTTGGACATCGCAGGTTGCAACTGACCATAGGTTTCGACTTGAAAGCAGAGTGTCATCAGCCTTTAAGGGTTAGTAAAATGACTGTCCATCACTATGTGTACGCTGTGTGCACATTAAAGAAAAAGTAATGCATTGTTATATCAGACTGCTGAATTTAGTGGAAATCATATATAGCAGCCTTTCTGAAAATGTTCCTATCTGTATACTCAAAATTCCTGAATAGAGCTGCTCCTAACCAGTCAAGTAGTTCATCAATGTGACGCATCGGTTATGCATCAAATTTATACATTGTATTAAAAGGTCCACACAAAAATGGGTTAAACTGTGTCAGCCTTGGGCACCAAAAACACTGGGCTGATGCGGTGCAGGCTTGTAAATGCAGCCCAGGCGAAGAATATAACCATTTGGTATTGATAATGGCTCATTGGCATTATGTAGTTATTGCAAGCATGAGATAATAGACCAAATATTAAATATATAAAATATATTTGTTTGTGTTGAGACTATTTGTTCCAATATTTTTAATATGACTTCTTTGACATGCTGTATGGTCTAAACTATTTTGTGAGCAGTTTAAAGCTTGACACAGGTCATAGATAAATACTTTTATTTAAATACTCGTTGTGCAAATTCCCATAGCTGAGTACCCCTCTCATACAGTTAGGAATGTGTGTTCAGAATCTGCTTATACATGAATGAAGGTTGGTGTACAGAGGTCACAGTGCTGAATAGATACTGCAGCCCAAACTAGGAATCATTATTCATGAACTGTAATCCTTTTTTGACGGGAATATTTGTCATTCATCCTGACAGGATTTTACATCCCACCCCAGGTAAATGTGAAGCACAAAATTTTTTTCATTTGGAGCAAAATAAAATCCGGATTCTCTCTACATCATCCTTGAGAGAGCAAAAGTAACTCATGAACTTCCAAAATACAGGCAGCATATAAACTGTCCTACCAGAGAAAATAACACACTGGATCACTGATGCACAATTATTTTAAAGATGCATATTGCTCAGTACCCCGGACAGCTTTGGGACACTCTGATCATTGCCTGGTTCATCTTATTCCATCCTACAGGCAGAAACTTAAATCTGCTAAGCCTGTAGTCAAAACAGTGAAGAGATGTACCAATGAAGCAAAGCAGGAACTACAGGACGCCTTGACTGGGGTGTTTTTGAAGCTGCAACTGACAAGATGAACTGACTGATACTGTCACATCAGTATTTGTAAGACATATGTGTGCTAACCCAAACCTTATATAGCACATATAACAACAACAACAAGCAATGGTTCAAAGCTAGACTGAAACAACTTCGTCAGGCCAAGGAGGATGCGTACAGAAGTGGGGACAGGACCCTGTATAAGCAGGCCAGGAACTTTCTGACGAAGGAGATCAGAGTGGCTAAAAGGAGCTACTCTGTGAAGCTGCAACCCTATCATAATTTGCAGTCACAATTTGCTGAAAGTATATCAATCGACTCTTTCAGAGGCAGAAAACCAGGAAAGCACTTGTCCCAGATGGTGTCTCCCCTTCCTGCCTTAAAGCATGTGCTGACTGATATATTTTGAATATTTCTTGGCCCGTGCTGCCCTGGGATGACTATGACCCTTGGCTGACTATGTGATACCATTTGTTTATGACCTCATCTTATGATATTGATATACTTTGTTTTGTCATAGAAATTCTTTCTGTTCTTTTTTGATGAAGATGTGCCAAACACAGACACTTGCTGACAGTTATTTAGATAACCATTTTTATAAACTCACCAAACTGCTAGGTGAACACATCAACCACCACTTCTGTTTTTGCTGACATGTTTTGTTTACCTATAGATAACAAGGAATATTACACCTTTCTTCTGTAAAAATACTTCCAGTTCATCTCAGTTAATTTCAAAGAGTTTTGCTATTCAATCATTGTCTCTGTATGGCAAAAAGTTTCCGTGAGGTCAGTAGAGGCATCAGCAGCAGCATGACTCAGGATTCTTCTCTGGGTGAACCCGAAAATTCTAACAGCTTTCTAGGAGCTCGTCCAGGATATAATCGTGTGGAGCAGGAGGTAAGAGGAGAATCTTTGTATCTGCCTCCATGCGGTTATATTCTGTGTTATTTCAGTTAGGATTACACAGATTTCATAATCTCAACCTGCAGTGTTTCTGTCAGGGCCATTCTGTTTAATAATTATTGGCACATGAATTGTGTAAGAAATTACTGAAAGGAGCTGATTCATTGTTACTCAGTTTTCCATTCATTCCCAGGTCCGCCGAGAGGTACTGTTTGTTCCTGGTCCACCAGGTGGTTTTGTTCGTTACCTGGTTCTGCTGAGAGGTTTTGTTTGTTCCCCGGTTATACCGGGATGTACTGTTTGTTCCCTGGTTCTGCCAGGAGGTACTGTTCATTCCCCAGATCTGCCAGGAGGTACTGTTTGTTCCCCGGTCTGCTGGGAGGTTCTGGTTTGTCCCCTGCTCTTCCGGGAGGTCGTGCGTACATTAAACGTAAAACCTTCCTTTTTCCTGCTGTTTGCGCTGCCCAAGCTCCTTTAACTCTGTTTTCTGTCTGTCTTGTTTGTTGTGTCTTTGTGTCTTTGTGTGTTGTAACAATGGGTGGAATGGGATGTAGAAACGTGGTATTGGCATTTTTGTCCAATTTTTTATTGATAATATAGCAGGGTGGAGCAAGAGAGAGAAACAATGGAATCCCTGTCTTGTCTTTTGATGATGATGATTTAAACCTATTTAGTATACCATTTAACTTTTACACTAGCATAAGTTAAATGAAGATGTTGTTTACCTTTTGTATGATTGACATAGGTGCCATATCCACCTCATCTAGAAAAAGGTACAGTGAGCCTGTATCAAATTCATGCATTTATTCTTAGTGTAGACAGGGTTCCTGTCACCTGTCCTAAAACATTCTCACTCAAAACTATTAGTCCAAATGATCCCAAAATCCTCTTTTCTAATAGATTTGTTGTCATTCTATCCTGACTATTCAATCTGTTGGGTCTTGAAGTTTTAGCTAAATTGAATTGTTATTTATATTTTGTGGGCCACGCACTCCAACAAATTAGGTCAGGTATAGGTAGCACCATATGTCACCAACCTTAGATCAGTTTCAGTTATCCTGGTGGTGATTGTCAGCGATTACACTCGAACACTAATTGAAAAATTGCACATTATGCATGATAATGTCTCTGCCTCTCTCCCTCTACTCATAGAACAGGTGACTCATGCTTTTTCTCCCAGGCAGTACTAGTAAAAAGCCTCATCTCTCCTAACATTAACAAGGTTCTTCAGAGACATGAGAAACCCAGCAATCAGACAGCCCTTAGTTGGCCTCAGCTCACCTTTTCACAAACATACAGTGAGGGAAATAATTATTTGATCCCCTGCTGATTTTGTACGTTTGCCCACTGACAAAGAAATGATCAGTCTGTAATTTTAATGGTGTATTTGAACAGTGAGAGGCAGAATAACAACAAAAAAAATCCAGAAAACGCATTTCAGAAAAGTTCTACATTGATTTGCATTTTAATGAGTGAAATAAGTATTTGACCCCCTATCAATCAGAAAGATTTCTGGCTCCCAGGTGTCTTTTATACAGGTAAGGAGCTGAGATTACAGTAGGAGTACTCTGGGGGAGTGCTCTTAATCTCAGCTTGTTAACTGTATGAAAGACACCTGTCCACAGAAGGAAGCAATCAATCAGATTCCAAACTCTCCATCATGGCCAAGACCAAAGAGCTGTCCATGGATGTCAGGGACAAGATTGTAGACCTACACAAGGCTGGAATGGAAGACCATCGCCAAGCAGCTTGGTGAGAAGGTGACGACAGTTGGTGCGATTATTCCCAAATGGAAGAAACACAAAAGGACTGTCAATCTTCCTCGGTCTGGGACTCCATGCAAGATCTCACCTCATGGAGTTTCAATGATCATGAGAACGGCGAGGAATCAGCCCAGAATTACACTGGAGGATTTTGTCAATGATCTCAAGACAGCTGGGACCATAGTCACCATGAAAACAATTGGTAACACACTACGCCATGAAAGACTGAAATCCAGTAGCGCCCGCAAGGTCCCCCTGCTAAAGAAAGCACATGTACAGGCTCATCTGAAGTTTGCCAGTGAACATCTGAATGATTCAGAGGTCATGTGGTCAAATGAGACCAAAATCCAGCTCTTTGGCATCAACTCAACTCGCCGTGTTTGGAGGAGGAGGAATGCTGCCTATGACTCCAAGAAGACCATCCCCACCGTCAAACATGGAGGTGGAAACATTATGCTTTTGGGGGTGTTTTTCTTCTAAGGGGACAGGACAACCGCACCTCATCAAAGGGACGATGGACGGAGTCATGTACCGTCAAATCTTGAGTGAGAACCTCCTTCCCTCAGCCAGGGCATTGAAAATGGGTCGTGGATGCAAAGAGGAGTGGGCCCAAATTCCTTGAGATGTAAGATGTGTGCAAACCTGGTGGCCAACTACAAGAAATGTCTGACGTCTGTGATTGCCAACAAGGGTTTGCCACTAAGTACTAAGTCATGTTTTGCAAAGGAGTCAAATACTTATTTCACTCAATAAAATGCAAATCAATGTATAACTTTTTTGAAATGTGTTTTTCTGAATTTTTTTTGTTGTTATTTTGCCTCTCACTGTTCAGATAAACCTACCATTAAAATTACAGACTGATCATTTCTTTGTCAGCGGGCAAACATACAAAATTAGCAGGGGATCAAATAATTTTTTTCCCTCACTGTATATAGGAAACTTATGTATTAGCTTTTACACATGTCTGATAATCCGACTAGGACTGCTAATGTCCCTAGACACTGGTTTTGTAGACTCTTTGGTCATTCAAGCGCTTGCTCACATTATGATCCTGATAGATTAAACCATTGCTTAGAAACTAAGCAATTAAAAAAAAACATGTTTATTATACACTTAGTAGGGGCCTAATGCTCCTGTGTATGTGTACTTATGTCTCAGCAGCAGTGTTGGGAAATTTGGCCTGTGATTTTTCTTTAGAAATTGCTCACAATTTGTCCACCGTTTATAATGAATAATGCTATTGGATTTTGTATTCCATTGTATTGGTCACTGTGATCATCATTTGGTCTCTTTGTTGTCACTATGTATTTTTCAGCACATTTCTCTGATGTAGGCAATACGTACATATCCTAGACAACAACACTTATGTAGCAGTTCTACTCAATACAACAAAGTTGGTCTTGCTTCTTGCTGGACAAGACCACCCTCTGACCTCTGCATGGCCTTAAAGGGTGACTGTCATGTGAGGTTGAAGCCTGAAGTCATATAGTTCTTTCTGCAGTACATGATTTATTGTACCTCAGCTTTCTTTTTTAAAATTCACAGGGTTTGGTGATTGTTGATCAGTAATATAAGCTCTAAGTCCTGATATTTGGATCTGAAATGGCCTGTGCACGCAACCATTCCACTATCTTATCATTTAGGATAGTCATTGTAGATAACCATTTTTATCTTTGCTGTGTAGCTTAATGTTCCTAATATTTGCTTGTTAATGTTCCTATATACAAGCAGTTCTTTGTCTTGTCATGTTTTCCCAAAGCTTTGACCATTAATGTACTCTGTGCAGTTCCATGCCATTCTGCCTTTCTGAAGAGTACCTGTATCTTTGTCCCTGTGGCTATAAGAAAAAAAAAAAGCTAGTGGAAGCTATTAATAAACAAAATTTGATTGTTGTAACTGGTTTTGCAAATCTTAGTATTTTAAGAGAAATCTTTTTAAAGTTAGTACCTGCTGTTTCAGAGGTTGTTCGGAGCTGTACCGCATACCCATGGTGGAATACAAGCTGGATAGTGAAGGCACACCCTGCGAGTATAAGACCCCATTCAAGAGGAACACCACCTGGCACCGGGTGCCCACTAATCCAGGTTGCCAGCCCCTGCCTCTAGGCTCACCCACTCAGGGTCCTGAACAACTGCAATGTCAACCCATCTCTCAGCACATTGAGATATCCATTCCACGCAGCACATCCTTCGACAGGAAACTGCCAAACATTTCCAGGTATTCCCACAATCTTACGTTATATCTTTTATTGTTACTTTTAATTTTCTGCATATCAATAATGTTCTGCAAAATTATCCCTTATTCACAAAATACACACTTTTTTGAGCGGTCTGAGTTTGAGTGGTCTATTTTAAGGTAGAAGGTGAGATAAAACTGTGCCATAGCTGACATAAATGTATATGTGATGCGGTAGCATGGAAAGGGCAAATATTATGACTAAGACACATTTTAAATAAGATGAGATAATGAAATAAGATTGAGGGAGTGTAAACAACCATTATCAGTGGGTTAGATTAAGAGTGTTACAACCATTATCATATGAACAGATGGTCGCATTTATGAGGGAAAAGGTGCTTACTTGAGAAAAAGATGGCACCAGGATGGGATGCACTATGGGAAGAAATAAAGACGGGGAGGCAGTTTGATGCTCTGGGTAATTTTCTGCTTGGAAACCTTGATTCCCGGCATTCTTGTGGATTTTGAAACAAACCACCTACCTATAAAATTTTTGTAGATTTAGTACATCCCTTTGTGGCAACAGTATTCTCTAATGGCATATTGGCGTATGTTTTTAACGAGATTCTGTAATGGCATTTGTTTCTTTCAGCAGGATAATGCGCTTAACTTAACTTCCACACTTAAAAAATTGTTCAGGAATGGTTTGAGGAACATGCCAAAGAGTTCAATGTATTGACTTATGGCCTCCAAATTCAAGCATCTTTGGGATGTGCCGGAGAAACAAGGAGCACCTTGCAACTCACAGACTTAAGGGATTTGCTGTCTTGTTGCAAAATATCACAGCACAACCTTCAGAGGTCTTATGGAACTCTCTGGCTATGAGCCAAAACTGTTTTGTCAACAAAAGGGGGGCTACATGATATTAGGAAGTTAGTTTTAATGATTTAATGTGCAGATCAGTGTATGCATTATAACAAAGCACTTTACTAGTGTAGGGCTTCACAAGGCCAAAAAAGGCAGCGATGGTGATGTTAGAACTGTACAGGGACAAAACAATAAAACCAAAAATTCCATGGGTGACTTCCAAATCTTTACTCCAAAAACATCTGGACCATAAAACAAGGGTTCTGTCAAGATGGCATCTACAAGTCTAATAAGAACCAAATTAACACCAATAGGTCACCCTGAGTGACCCTTTGCCCTAGTGTTTGTCATGTACTGTGTCTATGTGCAGGATTTTATATTTCCAGAATGTTTGTGAAGTGCGTATTTTAACTAGATAGGTGAAGTTCGAGAGATACATGTATCCTTCACAGCTACAGGGACAAAGCAAGCAGGAGAGAAGAGGGAGCCTTGTGCACACAGGTGGTGTGAGATTTGAGCCAGACTCCTAACACTCCCTCAGTGTAAGTGAATGGGAATTTTTAGGATATCTGATAATCCACTACAATGAAACCAAGTCTGAATGGTTAGAAAAAGTAAAATTTCATCATTCTGAACAACCTGAATCGGATTCTTCTGAGTTTGGTGGAAGTAACTTGAAAGCTCGATGAATTAGAAAACTGTGAAATTTTCATTGGAAGTCAGTGGGAAATTTGACTTCCAGAACTCACTTAGAAACACTTAGAACTGAAAGAGCAACTTGGATCAGTTAATTGACTTTGCCAAGTTTGGTGCATGTAGCTTGAAAGCTCCTAGAGGAGTAGCATTCTGAAATGTTTGATCTAAGAAGAAGAATAATAAGCTTGATCAGCAGAACAGAATGATGGTTTTGTCAAGTCAACATTATAACTGCTACTGTATTACAGTAATATGGACCAAATAACCCTAAGAAAGAGTGGGAAAATGGAATGGCTATGACCCTAGTGTAAGAACTAGTCTTATTTTGTCCCGGACTAGTTGGAAACTCTAGTAGGCTGAATTAGCTGGGAAGGGTTAAAATCCAATGCCCAGAGTGAGTCATTGAGCTAGCACAACTGGAGGGCTCTTCTTTCTAATTTGTCTTCGCAGTTGTACCAGGAAAAATGCTTGAACTTATTGAAGCTTTATTTTTCATGAACCTTTCATAACTCATTAGCACAGTCTTTTTGTAGTTTTTGTAGCAACACTGCTAAAGAGATGCCTCCCAACTTTATTAACTGGGCAGTAAAATGTGAGCTTTACAATCTGTTCACAGGCAATGGTCTAACTTCCATACATTCTACAAAATCTTCAACTGCAGCTTCTTTTCTTCTGTCATTCTTTTTCTTTTTGGTTGAATGTGTATGTATATGTAGATTAGTTTTTGTTTGGTAGTTTAAGATAGCTTAATAAAGAATTGTTCATATTTAAAGTAATGCTGTTATTTTGTTCATGATCCTAAGCACCTAAGCTTGCAGATATTGTTACCTGTCTAGGAAATATTATTGTCATCATAGGGCCTTGATTTATTATTTTAACTATTTATGGATTTTATATAACTTTTATTTGTTTTATTTTATTTTATCTTTGTTTTTATTCTTTTTTGTTTAAGGTTAAGAAGAAGGATGAGATGCTGACTTTGGGTTCACTCAGCCACCTCATCATGTGCTTTTGTTTATAATGGCCAGCATACTCTGCTGTGATGTGTATTGTTCCCCCACACACATACCATAAGAATATAACACACTATGTATATGTATTTTATGATTAAATTAGTCTTTACCTTAAGGGTATTTGTGGTTTGGGCGAAAAATCCTTCAGTAACATGAGGGTATTTAAATAAATAAAAAAAATTTCATAGTTTTTTTTTTGACCATGAACAAAGCCCTGCACTTTAATTCAGTGTGAGTTGCATGGCAAAAATAGACTTGGTGCTGAAACAATGGAGGCCCTCCTTCTTCGGCTCTGCTATGCACTGCTGCACCACCTTGGTGTGCCCTGTAAATGCTGTAACCTGCCACACTATGGCTGTGATGGCGTGAATGAGTAAGTGTACAAAAGTGTTTAGCGAGTATATATCATAAAAAATCATGTACAATCAGATCATGTCACAAAATAATTAATCACTACTATAAGTAGAAAATGAACTGTGTTTCCTATAGTTTATTAGGCCTAGATACTTACTCTCACTTTGAGTTGTTCTTGCTTGTGCTCATTACTGGGAGTAATGTAGGCCAGCTCATGTGGCACGCAGGGTTAAAGAGGCACAGAAATCAAAGTCTTGACTCTTTGATGTGATTTGTGGTCCAAGAAGTGTGTTTCTGTGGGGTCCAAATGGTCCAGCCGCTTTGTGCGTTATTCTCAGATGCTTTGGTGGCGGTTGGGACAGACTTGCAAGTGAAAATAAAATAGAAAGCAAGGAAAGATTAATGTTTTGGTTTTTGGTGAAAGTCCAATTTTGCTGACATTTGATGTGCTGCATCATCATGATAATTTGTAATGGATTATTAATCACCGCAGAATTACTGCACAAACATGGCCATCTTCAGCATATTAGCTTTCAGCAGGCATTTCACAGTACTAGCAATGAGCTTTTGTCACAAAACCTGGGGACAGTGTTTGCTGAGGCTACATAGATCCAGTCACAAGATCCGGTCTAAGCACCTATTGTTGGAATTGTTTTGTTTTTGTCTGGATTTTTCTTTTATTTATTTTGATTGCTGTGTTGAAATGAATTGTGCAGACCAAACCTTAACTCAGTCAATTGGTAGTACTCTATGTACGAGTAAGTGTAAGGTGGTGTGATTAACCCGGGTGGCTTGATGGTGGCACTATAGCACCAGCATCTTTCGGCCTCTAAGAAATCTTTCACTGTTTGGTCATCATTTCCTGCTTTCACAGTTTTTTTTGTGTGTTTTACTTTTTATCAGTTTTTGTGTGTAGGCAAATTAGTATGCTTCAGCAACACTCACCGGAACATATGTACACATGTATGAAGAAAGTAAACATTTCTGAATAATCCATATCTAGTCTTATTCATGTCTTAGTATGTACATTATAAAAAACGTTAGCTCAGCAGGTTGAAACATACAACCAATCATCTTTATTGCATTTAAATTCAGGGCTCTTTTTAACACAGGGACTTTTTTGTTTGATAGTTTTGTCACACCCTGAGATGTTTGCATACATGTTCAAATGTCCTCACCTTGCACAATGTAGCGGTTTCCAGTTTTGTAGTTAACAGCGACCATAGTCAGAGGAGTATTAGTAACAAGCCCCATACTGGCATAGTTTAAAGAATATCAGTAGTTTTCTATGTAGTGTGTTGCTGTACCCCATGTGTTGCTTAAGTGTGCAGTTGTTCAAACTTTCTGCTATCTTGTCAGAAGAAAAAAAAAAGAAAAAGAAAAATTTAGCTTGTGTATTCTGCTATACCAAAAAGGAACAGCCTTAAAGACTTGTGGACATCTCTTGCTGACATCATCAGCAATCTTGTAGAAGAAGAAGAAGACCAAAGTGGTCTTTGACAGTACTCAAAACAATGTTGTAAAAAATAAAATAAATAACAGTGCCTTTCATCCAACATGGTCCCTAAAACACAAGTCTTTGACAAAGAAAATTCTTGCTGTGTTACAGAAAGTCTAACATAGATCTTGAAATATTGAAGAACATCTGACCCTATATAAACGCAGACAAGCATCCAGCTGTTGATAAAGTAAAAGAAAAGTAGTCTCAAAGGGCAAAAGGGAACTTAGCCACAACTCTCTCCTGGGTCTGAGAGCTATTTAGTTGAGTTTAGTAGAACTGAGATTAGGGCCTTTTTTAATCAACTCTTTGCTCCAAGTCTGAAAAAAATTTTTTTCCTGCCACAAAATATGGCAGAAATGGTCTGGAAAATATTTCAGATGTGTAAATTGCCATTAAATCCAGCATTCTGTTAAATAAAAAAAAATGCACTTTGCATGCGATCTCATTCTGTGCTTACCAACACGCTCAGCCAGTGATCTCTGTTTATGTAAAGGAAAAATAAATATATTTGTTGTTTTGATTGCTGACCATTCGTGCGTGTGTTTTCCTTGAAAATGCCACTATACTTTTCTCCCTATTGTTCTCCTGTACCACATAGCAGGATGTGTGGCCACCTGTCTCCACCCCCCCTTATATCTCTCTCTTTTTCTTTGAGGAGATCCCCTTGCAATGTGATAGCCCAATTTGAAAGATGTGCTGAGTGGGTAGACTCTTATACAAAAAGACTGATGTCTGTAGTATAAAGAGCATTGTGCTTTAACAAAATGTTAGTTAAGTAGCGTGTTCATCGCTAGATAGATCCCATTAAAGGTGGAAAAAGGTCTGACCTGATTTATCTTGGTTTTGTTTATTTGCATCACAGAAAGCTGATACTTTATCAGGGGTGTATAGACTCATTATCTCTAGCATATAAATACACCGTCTGGTATATTTATACGCACATACATGGTATGTATGTGCCTTTCGTTGACTGCAAAACTCTCATTCTGGTGTCAAGATCTCTACTTCAAATAATCTGACACAAAACTGTTTCATGACATATTGGTATCTTTGCTGTTACTGTTAATTGGGTGAAGCTTTATTTGTGTGATTGTTACTGTTACTCATGCAATATACCCTGGTTCCAAATACACACTTGTGACCCACCCCTTATGTGTAAATTTTGCAAATCTGCACAGAGGGTAGAGTTTACAGTTACCCTTTTAGAGTTCCCCTAGAAGGAGAACATAATAAATAAATAAAATGGTTATGAATGTATAAAGGGTTCCTTTTTATATTATGTGCAGTCTTCACACTGTAATCTACATTATAATATGGAATATAATATGCAAAAATCTGTGATATTTCAGAGATTAAGTTACATACAAAATCCCATGCACAAAGTACTATACTAATTTACTGTAAATGTCTTCTTGCAGAATAATAAAAGTTGCAGTCTGCTTACATATCATTTTAGGGATTATATTAAATGCTAATGAACACCACAAAGACAAAACATCTGGATTAGGTTTAACCTAATGTTTGATTTTTATGATCTCCCACTCATTCTGGTAGTGATAATTGATTAATTGATTCATTAATTGATTTGATTTTTTTAAAACACATCATAGGTTTATACTGTTATGCCATTACACCACAGAGCTTTTTTGCTGTATCTAAGAATTTGAGAAGAGCTTAAACAGAATCCCTTGTTCTTTTCAGGATGATACATGATCTGGAGAACCCACAGTTATCCTGTAATAAGGCACAGGCCAGCCAACAATACCGTAGTTCTCCCAGTAACCAATCCACATCCAGTGACCCAGGGCCAAGTGGCAGCACAACTTGGATTCATCAACCAGGATATGATGGGTATGTCATACAAACATGAATGCATGCTCACTTATTACTCATTTATTGCTTGTTTTAAAGCTCAACACAGTAACTCATGAAGAGTACCTGATTTAACTGTCATACAGTATCTCACAAAAATTTCATGTGACAACACTGAAGAAATGACACTCTGCTTCAATGTAAAGTATTGAGTGTACAGCCTGTATAAAAGTGTAAATTTGCTGTCCCCTCAAAACAACTCAACACACAGCCATTATTGTCTAAACCATTGGCAACAAAAGTGAGTACACCCCTAAGTGGAAATGTCCAAATTGGGCCCAAAGTGTCAATATTTTGTGTGACCACCATTATTTTCCAGCACTGCCTTAAGCCTCCTGGGCATGGAGTTCACCAGAGCTTCACAGGTTGCCACTCTTCCACTCCTCCATGATGACATCACAGAGCTGGTGGATGTTAGAGACCTTGCGCTCCCCCACCTTAGGGTTTAGGTCTGGAGACATGCTTGGCCAGTCCATCACCTTTACCCTCAGCTTCTTTAGCAAGGTAGCGGTTGTCTTGGAGGTGTGTTTGGGGTCGTTATCATGTTGGAATACTGCCCTGCGGCCCAGTCTCCAAAGGGAGGGCATCATGCTCTGCTTCAGTATGTCACAGTACATGTTGGCATTCATGGTTCCCTCAATGAACTGTAGCTCCCCAGTGCCGGCAGCACTCATGCAGGCCCAGACCATGACACTCCCACCACCATGCTTGACTGTAGGCAAGACACACTTGTCTTTGTACTCCTCACCTGGTTGCCGCCACACACGCTTGACACCATCTGAACCAAATAAGTTTATCTTGGTCTTATTGGACCACAGGACATGGTTCTGGCCATGTCCTTAGTTTGCTTATCTTCAGCAAACTGTATGTGGGCTTTCTTGTGGATCATCTTTAGTAGAGGCTTCCTTCTGGGACGACAGCCATGCAGACCAATTTGATGCAGTGTGTGGCGTATGGTCTGAGCACTGACAGGCTGACCCCCCCATCCTTTCAACCTCTGCAGCAATGCTGGCAGCACTCATACGTCTATTTCCCAAAGACAACCTCCGGATATGATGCTGAGCATGTGCACTCAACTTCTTTGGTCGACCATGGCGAGGCCTGTTCTGAGTGGAACCTGTCCTGTAAAACCACTGTATGGTCTTGCCCATGGTGCTGCAGCTCAGATTCAGTGTCTCTTCTTATAGCCTAGGCCATCTTTATGTAGAGCAACAATTCTTTTTTTTCAGATCCTCAGAGAGTTCTTTGTCATGAGGTGCCATGTTGAACTTCCAGTGACCAGTATGAGAGAGTGTGAGAGCGATAACACTAACAAGTCACATGACACCTGGGAGGGTAAATGGCTAATTGGGCCCAATTTGGACATTTTCACTTAGGGGTGTACTCACTTTTGTTGCCAACAATTTAGACATTAATGGCTGTGTGTTCAGTTATTTTGGGGGGACAGCAAATTTACATTGTTATACAGGCTGTACACTCATTACTTTACATTGTAGCAGAGTGTCATTTCTTCAGTGTTGTCACATGAAAAGATATAATAAAATATTTACAAAAATGTGAGGGGTGTACTCACTTTTGTGAGATACTGTATGTGTGTGTCTTAATACAATGAACAATAAACATTTCCATTAAAAATGTGAAATTCTCTTAAGAATCAATAAATAACAAATCTAAATAGGAGACAAATCTAAACAGGAGAGAAATATTAGAAAGAAAAGCTATTTCCTGTAATTTTATTTTTAATATTATATAAGATTTCTAAGGTTGTTTGGGAGTTTTACATTCTTCCTACATTTTATTATTCCTTCACACACACCAGTCACTAAACAAGTCATATAAACCAAAGCTGAAAATCTGTAACTCCCAAAATTAGCTGAGATGTCACCATGCATTGCTTTTAATGATTTTGATACTTGAATATTGAATCTGAATCTAATCGAACACTAACACCCTAAAAGCAGCATCTGTCATACAGCTAAGCTGAACCATTTTGCACTCTTTCAGCTAACACCGAAATGACAGTAAACTGAATAGCCTTGGGTTGGGTAACAAAGTGATGCATCACTGGATAGACAGATTTGGTACAGTATTGTCCTAAGTATCTTTGGGAGAAAAGAAAACATGCCCTTCCAATAAACCTTTAAGCGCTTGCGCACAAAGTAAATATACAGCACATTGGCTAGAGTTTTAGAATTAAATTGATCTGCCTGCTATATGTTCAATCTCTGGCTCAAGTATCACACCTTTACTAATGACATATGTAATCCCAAAACCAAAGTTGAACGCTTTTGGACAGCAATGGGTTTCAAAGCTTGCGTCATAAAATTATACATAGCAATTAGAATGTGATTGCAGTCAAAGCCCAGAGTAGTCACAGAGTTACTCTCTGAGCTAGTTGAAAGTAATTGAGGAGGCACAGCAAATAGTGTGAAATGCATTTTGCCTGACAAACAAATGAGAGTTGCAAGTCATTAAACAATGATGGACTGACATCTGTGATAGATGACCAAGTTGATGTACATAGCCTGTGCATGAACCATACATGTTCAGAATTTGACCCCACCAGGTCAAAGAGCAGTACTTGTATACTCTCTAAAACGTTTCAGAAAAGACATTGAGAAGATCATATATTCAAGAGTCCTTTTCTAGATTATAAATGGTCGGAGACCATCAGGGAGGGAGAAAGCTAAAGAGACAAAAAATCTAAAAATTAGAAAAGCTAAATTTCAAACTGATGGGTGGCAATTTATATAAAATGGTTAAGGACCCACTGAATGAAAAAAAAGCAGTACATCATTTCTGTTTCACTGGTCAAACATGATGATACAGGACACCAAGGACAACATTAGGTATTGCATCTTGCATGACATAGATTCACTTGGATAAACATGCTTCAGGATGTTAAAGAATATGCGTGTAAGCACTGCATAATAAACATAATCTCAGCACTCAAGGGAAGAGTATGCATCAACAAAAATGGAAAACTAATAATGTACTAGTAGTAGTACATTAGTAGATTAGTATCACAAATGACATCTCTCACAGATGACAAAATAGCCCTGACCTGTTGAGGCATGGACTCCACTAGACCCCTGAAGCTGTGCTGTGGTATCTGGCACAAAGATGTTAGCAGCAGATCCTTTAAGTTCTGTAAGCTATGAGGTGGGGCCTCCATGGATCGGACTTGTTTGTCCAGCACATCCCACAGATGCTCGAGTGGATTGAGATCTAGTGAATTTGGAGGCCAAGTCAACACCTCAAACTTGTTGTTGTGCTCATCAAACCATTCTTGAACCATTTTTGCTTTGTGGCATGGCACATTATCCTGCTGAAAGAGGCCACAGCCATCAGAGGATACCATTTCCATGAAAGGGTGTATGTGGTCAGCAACATGCTTAAGTAGGTGGTATGTGTCAAAGTAACATCCAGATGGATGGCAGGACCCAAGGTTGCCCAGCAGAACATTGCCCAAAGCATGACACTGCCTCCGCCAGCTTTCCTTCTTTCCATAGGGCATTCTGGTGCAATGTGTTCCCCAGGTAAGATGAGCACATGCACCCGACCATCCACGTAATATAAAACAAAATGTGATTCATTAAACCAGGTCCAGTTCTGATGCTCACATGCCCATTGTTTGTTCTTTTGTCAGTGCACAGGGGTCAGCATGGGCACCCTGACTGGTCACACATCAACTTTAATCGATCAGGCATAATATTATGAGCATTGACAGGTGACGTGATTAACATTGATTATCTCCTAATCATGGCACCTGTTAGTGGGTGGGATATATTAGTCAGCAAGTGAACATTTTGTCCTCAAAGTCGATGTGCTAGAAGCTGGGAAAATGGGCAAGCGTAAGGATTTCCGTGAGTTTGACAAGGGCCAAATTGTGATGGCTAGACCACTGGATCAGAGCATCTCCAAAACTGCAGCTTTTGGGGGGTGTTCCCGGTCTGCAGTTGTCAGTATCTATCAAAAGTGGTCCAAGGAAGGAACAGTGGTGAACCGGTGACAGGATCATGGGCAGTCAAGGCTTATTAATGCACCTGGGGAGTGAAGGCTGGCCCGTGTGATACGATCCAACAGACAAGCTACTGTTACTCAAATTGCAGAAGACGTTAATGCTGGTTCTGATAGAAAGGCATCAGAATACACAGTGCATCGCAATTTGTTGCGTATGGGGCTGCATAGTTGCAGACCAGTCAGGGTGCCCATGCTGACCCCTGAGCACCGCCGAAAGTGCCAACAATGGGCATGTGAGCATCAGAACTGGACCATGGAGCAATGGAAGAAGGTGACCTGGTCTGATGAATCACATTTTCACATTTGCATCGCTTACCTGTGGAACACATGTCTCCAGAATGCATTATGGGAAGAAGGCAAGCCAGCAGAGGCAGTGTCATGCTTTGGGCAATATTCTGCTGGGAAACCTTGTTCAATCAAACATCTGTGGTATGTGCTGGACAAACAAGTCCGGTCTATGGAGGACCCGACTTGTAATTTACAGGACTTAAAGGATCTGCTGCTAACATTTTTATGCCAGATACCACAGCACATCTTCAGGGATCTAGTGGAGTCCATGCCTCAAAGGGTCAGGGCTGTTTTAACAGCAAAAGGGGGACCAACACAATATTAGGCAGGTGGTCATAATGTTATGACTGATCGGTGTACACACGTTGCGTACATATTATTGTAGCAGAACTTGAGTTGAATATAGTGTAATGAGTTTTGGTGTTAATTTGCAGTACGTAACTGAAACAAGAACAATGTTTATGGCATGTCAAAACATTTCTAGAGTCTTAAAAAAGACACCAGACCTCTATGGGTTAAACATGGACACCGGGTCGGAATCCAGAACACTAACTGGAAAGCCTTTTCTATAACTGCAGGGCTTCGTAATAGAAAGCTTTGCCCCCAGCTGTAGGGTTTACTACTTGAGGAACCAACAAATAGATAGTTGTGATCAAAGTAGGCATGGCAGATAAAGTCTAACTGCTGCTTGTGTTGAAACAGAAAGACCATTCAGAGTTTCTCTGTAATTAGAAAGCTTACCTCTGGTTCTATGTTCTCCTAGTATAAGCACTTCTGGTTTGTCAGAATTAAGTATGAGGAAGTTATTAAGCATCAACTTTCTATAGTCCTTTACACATTCCTTATCATTAAGTTTTACATTCCATCTGGCTTTGCTGATACATATAATTGTGTGTCATCAGCATAATAGTCAAAGCTAAACCCATGTTTGCAAGTAATTTTACCTAAAGGTAGCATTTATAAGTAAAATGTATGGTGGCTGAGAAGTGCAAAACAAAATAACAAATCAGAAAACAAAAGAACGAATCCAAAAACACAACAACAGTTGTGTTGTATTTAGATAATCCAGAAAAGGTAGGTATAGATTGCAAATGGAATTCTTATTGCTGATTCGAAGAGACATCCGTCACTCTAGATATACATGAAGTACAGCTGGCTGTGGCAGTAGAAAGTTGATTGGCGGGTATATGAACGCAGCTCCGCTCTTATAACGCTCCTTATATCGTTTAATCTACAAAAGTTTGGTTTTCTAAACATGCATGCGTTATTTAGGTGTGTTTTTAGTTATTGCACATTAAACTTTAGATAAAAAGAGATTATTTTTACATGGGGCTTGACTGCTATTGATATATGTTTGAAGAAACATGTAATTAAGGGATCTAGTATGCAAGCTGATTGTTTTGAAGAGGAGATTAGTGAAATTTGATCGGTCTCTCAAAGGAAAGTGAATCATTCTAAAAGCTGTTCTCATATAGTAATTTTTCTGTCTATGGGATTAGCTATCATATTGTCAGGTTTTAAATTTATAGTCTGATTTTTTTGTGACATTTTTAATTTTGCCATTGAATTAATTCGTGAAGTTAATGCTGCTACATATTGATGGTGTGCACATGCTGTGATTTAATTCCTAGTTAATTTTGCTAGCTGTTAAATACTAGTTAGTGAAAGTGACTTTACTGAGTTCAGTTCCATATCCATATTTTTGGTAATGCCTAAGGTGTTTTTGCAAATACAAGTATGACTAAATGTACACAAGTATTGGTTAATCAGACATATACCAAATACCAATATCAGTAATGAAACAGGCCAAAGCATATGACAAGCATTGTATATCACCTTCACTTATTTGCATACCTCTGCAATATTAAATTATTAACACTTAATTGTCTTTGAGTACATAAAAGAAAACACTCTCAATAGTCAGAGTTGCCTCACTGAGTGTAACAAAACTGTTGGATATGCAAATCATATAACATCAGCTTCAGGAGAAAAGTCTTGAAAACAGCACTGTGTCAATTAAATTAGATACACCTTGCTAAAATTTTATGAATAAAATTTTAAAATACACTGAATTCAAGGATTTAACCCTGGGCACTAATCTTGCTGTGTACTTCCTTCAGGTGTCATTCACCTATATTGCATGAGCAGTCCTCTAATCCTCCTGCCCAAGTCATAGCAGGTGGTGGAAGTATGAAAGAGAAACAACCAGATAGGGCATGCTCTGCAGGTAAGATGCAATTATTGACAGAATTTTAAACAGCTCTCTGTTTGGCCATACTATGTATGAATTATATAGTAATATAGAAACTGTTGAAGTAGCAAATGCCACAGAGCCAGTAGCCATTCTTCTAGAACTGACAACTAATACTGATGGCACTGTATATAGATAGATGCTATAGCTTCATCTCTGTTTTATCATAGATATTAAGTGACTGTATCTTAGTGGGGGTTTTGTGTTCTTCCTCATCTAGAGGCCAAGTGGCACACTCAATCTACAAAGATCCTCAACTCTTTGAATGAGAGAGGCCAGGACTCACCCAACAGACTGGCCAGGGTGAGTTTCATTCTGACTAGTACTATAAACTACTTACATTTTTTACCTTTGCCCTAAATGTTACAGCATGTTTACGTTTACAGCATTTGGCACATGCGCTTATTCAGAGCAACTTACAAAAGTGCTTTGAAGTCTAAATACACACACTTAAATACAACCTAATGCTGGTTCGTTAGCTCAGGAACTAAGAGTACTGTCAGTATAAAAGTAGTATGAAAAAAGCACACAAAAATAGATTTTTAAATAAAATAGAACTTCATGAAGTGGTATGTCTTTTAAATAGGAATTCTTTAAATACAGACAGTGGCTCAGCTGTCTCAGAGTGAGTCATGCATCGTCATCCTTCATGCAGTGGAACCATTGGAACAGGTGTGATCATAACAGAGGGAAAACGGGCACTCGATCAGTGCTGGGTCAGGCAAAAACTTGTGACTCTTCTCCAAAAATCACAATCATCACCTGGATCAGCCCAAAAAAATCTGATTCAGAAAGCTTCCATTAATGAAGATACAGATTTTTCCATTGGCACGTTCACTGGTATTTTCCATTTGATGAACCTGGCACCAGTGGGCTTGACAAAGTAGGAGTATTGTTCAATCTTGGTGTGAAGATGAAGAAATTTTTATCAGCAGTATTGGACACAGACAAATAGGAAGGTTATATACATTTCCTTTTAAGTTCACTAATACAGTCCCTGTAAGATTCAGTAAGTTTCTGAGCACATAAATGTCCATTACAGGCTTCAAATTCTTGTACTGATTCATCAAATTAGTGACTTCCCTCATTATCAAATATTCACAAGCGACTGGAGTGAATTGGGTGAACGGAGACACAGGAACAGCCTCTCTCCATGGATTCAGGGGACTGAGGTTGCATGCTCTGTCAGGTTAATTAATCAGAAATGTTGCCATCTTTCATGAGGTGGAGCCATTGGTTTAGGGTGTGATCAGTCCAGAGGGTAAAGGGGTGCCCCAGCAGGTAGTTCTGGGGGATAAGGATTACCCACTTTATGGCTAGACACTTCTTCTCAATCATGCTGTACATACTCTCTCTTGCTTGCGGATGATGTATAGCATGGGGTGCTTCCCCCCTCCACCACCTGGGACAAAACTGATACACTGGCTCTCACTTTTAGTGAGATCAGTCAGCAAACTGGTGGCATCCGAAAAATAAGGCGAAACCTCTAATATCCAGCCAAGACTAGGAATTGCTTCACCCCCTTTTTTTGTTCATGGGTCTCAGGCAAGTCACAATCGTTGCAGTCTTATGCATTTGGAGATGCACCTGTCCGTGGCCCAAGTAGAAGGCCAGATACCCTACTTCTACAATCCAGTTGCACACTTCTTTGTGTTTGCTGTGAGAGAAAAAGAGAATAACAAATAATAGCAGTTTTAATTTAAAAAAAAGCTACTTGCCAGCCAACTGAGAGGTGCGCAAGCAATTTATCAAATAAAACCACAAAACAGCCACTTGCTAACTTATTCCAAACGAGATTTATGCTCTGGATTGTTGATCTGATGGTCGGGTTCAAGCCCCAGCACCACCAAGATGCCACTTTTGGCCCCTGAGCAAGGCCCTTAACCCTCTCTGTTCCAGAGGTTCTGCATCATGGCTGACCCTGTGCTCTGACCCCAACCTTCAAAGTTGAGTTAAGTGCTCTGAATAGCACACAACCTTTAACGCACCACCTTTTGCCTGACCAGTCTGATACTGATACTGCTGATCTCCTGGGATTTTCATACACAACAGTCTATCAAGTTTACATCAACAAAAGAACACCCAGTCAGTATAGGATATGCAGGATTTTTTTTTTTTTTTACTAATATTTAATTGTCCAGTTGAAGACAGCAATGTGTGCTGTTGCTGCCCATGCACATCATGGTCTGGTCAATGTTTATTCTAAGATAATTTTCTTATCACCAAACTTGTAAATAGTGATTATTTTAGTAGTTATTTTATTCTTCATGGCATCTCAAACCAATCTGGCCATTTTTCTTTGAACTTTTTGAACTTTCATCAGGAACTGTAGCTCACTCATTGTTTTTGTTTTTCACACATTTCTGTGTAAACTCTTGAAATTCCCAGGACATCAGCAATTTCTGAAAAATTCACCCAAACCATCCAACAACCATGCTACAATCATAGAGACCATAACATTTTAAAGTTTCCCAATTATTATGGTTTATAATATTCAGTTCATTCATTTGGCCAGATAAGGATATCCAGAGTAATTTATAAGTAATTTAAACTTTCCCTGGTCCCTGAGCCTCAACACATGAGAACAGCCAACTGTCAGGAACAGCTGGACAGTTCCCTGCCAGGCCCAGAGAGGGCGCTGGCAGGTGAACCTTGGAAGCCTGCTTCTTTGTGTGTCTTTTGTTACGCCCTTCCTATTGTTCCTATCCTGATTGTGTCACCTGTATCCCATTAGCCCTAATGTCTACCCCTATAAATAGGGATCCTTGTGTTTGTGTCCTTGTCCATGATTGTTGTCTGTACCGTGGTTTCTGTTGGGGTTTTGTTTGCTAGGTTCCATGTCCAAGCTAAGGTCTAGGTTTTGTTTTGTTTAGTTTAGTTAACCACGCCATGTCTAGTGTTACGTTTGTTTCCCTATGTCGCGTCTTAAATGTAATAAAAGCAGTGCTTCGCTGAATCCTGCGCATGGGTCTCATTACACCGTGTGCTGGCGTGCGCACACACACCACGGGCGTCTGGGGTCGAGCCCCGCATAGGGCGGGGGTCCCAGACGTTACACCAACATTCATACACGTTCTTTTAATATATGGAGATGGATATGCAAACAACTGGAAATTTATTATCAGCAATAAATATATTTGTTTGTGTGTTTACCAGGTTGGAGATAAGACCTCCAGCCACTCCAGCACACTGTCAAGTACTGCCTCTAGCAGCAATAGTGATGAGAAGCACTTTGGTTCAGGTGACCTGATGGACCAAGAATTGTTGGGCATCACCTACAGCAAAGGAGCTTCTACAGACAGTGGAATAGATACAACACCTTGCTGTGCACCAGTTCCCGCGGGGAATCCCCTTTCTGTTATGGCACATGTGGTGCTAGAAAACCAGGCAGCAGTGGACTGGAGCCACACTTGGACCCAGGAGCATCCAGAGAACAGAGATGAAAAACCTGTACAGCTGTACCTGCCTCAGAGTTATATCATGACCAGACACACAGGCATGGACAGAAGCATGTTAGACCTGAAAGATTTCTCATCACACAATAGGTGATAGAGGCATTAATTAAATTTTATTTAATATAGCTATTCTTTTTATTTGTATATTACTATGATCACTTTGAACTGAATAGCTTTATTGTTTAATAAATATAAAAAGTAATAGTAAAAAAGCATGGATAAGATTGTGCTTGCGTTTTCATATGATAATTTTCTTAATTTTAATAAATTAACAATTTACCTGAATGAGTCTACCTGTTCCCATCAACGATTCAGACCCTTGAAGCTTCTTATTCAGCTATACTTAAAACAGCTGACCAGGATCAAAGTCATTTTGTATCGTAAAAAACACTAAAAAATAAATGCCTGTACTATTTTGATCTTGAGAGGTCAAATAGCCCATTTAGTTAGCAGTATTCTTTAGATAGACCTATGATTTTTTCTTTGACCTGCATCACATCAAAGTATGACTTTTTACCTGAAGTTGCAGCTGTACTTTAGGCTCCATTTGGCTCTGTGTACTCTACAGACAGCTGTACCTGGTGGAGGCAGCGTGTCATGTCCAAGAAGGAGATAGAGAGAGGAGAGTAAGGGAGCAGTCAGACATGACAAATGAATATCCGAAGGTTATGCTTACAGAAAGCCTGCCTGGAGAGGAGGTCTGCAAAAAGGTAAACTAATTTAATTTTTTTATACCCATCATCAGCTGAAGCATGCATCTCACCATTAATTTCTGTTTCATTAACATTTAGGCCAGTCCTTTTTCACAAAACAATACTGCAAAGAAAACTTATTAATGAAGTAATGTTTTAAATCTCATCCAATATTTGCATTCACTCAGAAATTCATAATGCTAGTGGGATTGTCAAGCACATGTATTCCAACTTGACATCTACTTTATATTATCTGACTCAAAAATTATAAAGAAATATCTGGCCCCAGTATATACTAACACTTGATCCACAATTCTTATTAACTCTGATCCACATTCCTAGTCACTGTACTCAGACCAGTCCAGAATTTGTTTTCTGCCATAAATCGACTACAAATCCTTCCTCCAAGATGCCTGAATGCAATTAATTTTCCACAAACATGTGGCAGTCATTGTAGGCTGAATCAGTAATGTGTACTGGTGATGGTGATAATTGGACTGCAATGCTTAATGATTCAATTCCATCAAACCTTTTCAGCTGAGTGGAGGCATTGTTCAGGAATCCTGTCATCCGATTTGCACTCAGGTGCAGCTAAGGTCAGTTGGCAGATATGGGCTCTGGAAAGATCATGTTTGTCTTTGCAGCAGAATATTTCTGTAGTGCTCATATCCATCAACTGCTTCCTCTACCTTTGTCTAAGCTGTTTTTATTTCTTGTATTGGTTTGCTCTTTACTTTTAAAAGGATCAAATTGACAAACACAGAATCCTTTAAATGTAAAAACAAACAAATGTTTAATTGGTAGTACAATGAAACCTCATAGCATGTTGGAACCACTTGACCTTTGAAGTTGAAAAGTGTACTGCATGGTGACTACGCTCTGGACTTGGAAGAGCAGTAATGTGAATGCTGAGCCGGGAGCAAGACAGAGTCACATGAAAGTGGCACTTGAGACTGAAACTGGTTCCCTTTTAAAGGGAACTTGACACTGTGTCATGGCTCAACACTATGGTAACACCTCTCTGCTGAGTGGTGTTTGAAGGTCTGTGTGGAAACACGCCAAACCTATTGGCTTAAGGACGAAGCAAAGCACAGTAGCAAGACCATAAAAGGGAATCTACATCACATCACTCCCCTCTGAAATCTCCACTGTCAGTTTTGCTGTTTTTTCCAGCCAGGCATCTGCAACATGGGGGTCAGGTCAGATTATCGACAGGTATCAGAAGGTGGCGGCATTTAAGGAATTAATTCCCCACTACACCCAGGAGCCATGGCCTTCCTCCAGTTGCCTTTGGTCTCAGTCTAGCTCTCTGACACTGGAGAGGAAGGCTAGCATCGCTAACCGGGCCACCCAGTCCATTGCTTCATTGGTACAGTGCTGGAATTCCTGCAGACTCCCCTTGCTAAGGGTATAACACCCTCCATTTTAAAAGGGTATATGGCAGCCCTATGGCATTCGTGGGGAGGCACCCACTGGTCTTTCGGGGCAGTGCCTTATCTTAGGCAGTGTCTGGTCTTAGGGCTCACTCTACTATAAGTATTGCCTCATCCAGTGACCTGGCTAGAGGTGTTCCTTCTGTGATATCTGCGCTGCGGCAGGCTGGACGTCTCCACACACGTTATTCAGGTTTTATAGCTTGGATTTGTATGCCACCTCATGGTTCCACATCCTACAGGGTTAGCTGATGTTCTGCTCACGTGGTTCCCTGTGCTGCTCTGCTCTCCCAGCATGTGCCTGCATTAGTATTGATGCTCCCATGGCGTCAAGCTATGACATAGTGTCGAGTTCCATCGAAAGGGAACTACACCAGGTTACGTATGTAACCCAATTCCATGAAAAGGAAATCAGACGCTGTGCCGCATGCCACACACCAAGCATCAACGTCTTCAGACAAGTAAAACCTCGAGTGATGTGATGTAGATGCCCTTTGATGGTTTTGCTGGTATGCTTCACTTTGTCACATGACCTCCTTAAGCCAATAGATTGACGTGTTTTCACACAGAGCTTCAAACACTAACTGAAAACACATTAACTAAAAATAATGCTGATTGTAAGCATGCCGTCCAGTACTGCAGATGGGGCTTAGAGTAAACTCTGAAAAAACAAAGGAAAACTTGGAACATATAAAAAGAAAATAAATGATATTAACTGACTGCTCTCTGATACAGGGAACATGGAGGTTGTGAAAATATTGATGAATGTTTTTAACAATGTCATGACAGACTTTGCAAATCAGGGCAATGATGAGGAATGTGTGAATTAAAATGAGCCCCAAAATGAGCCATTTTGAACAATTCATGATGGATGTTGAAAAATGGTTGCAAGAAGATTCACAAATTGGCTATACTGATGCATCAGCAATGTTATTTGGATGTGAAGTTCATTCTGAGTGCAGTGTTTTGGTTGTTCTGCCTAACAGTTCAAGAGTCCAATCATCCAATAAATGAGTCTTTAGCACAGAAAAAGAGCTGTTCTGAGGCATGTGCAGCATTATAGCAGAAAAAAATCCATGGAAATGAATATGGTCCATCTTAAAACAAAGGAACTTAAAATCAAGGAAAGAAAAACACATGATATTTTTATATTTCTGTAAAGCTGCTTTGAGACAGTGACCATTGTTGAAAGGGCTATACAAATAAAATTGAATTGAATTCCTTCAACAACCAAAATTAAAGGGTATGACCAGTATGAGCTGTCTTCCCAGTTGCATACAGTACAGCCTGTAATACAAACTGATGCCATGAATGAATATTACAAGGAGAGTCAATGGCTGCCATGAGCCAAATGCACACAAAGACTGGAGGCAAAAAGGCTGCTTAAAGAAACTTTTGGGGATTATGTGAGTGTCAAATGCCTACATAGACAAGGCACTAAATTGGTCAAATATTAAGACCATTTGTAATAAAGAACACAGACAAGCCTTATATGTACATGCTCTTTTATCAAAGGTTTGCTGCAATGTAATGCAATATCTTAATAAAATGCATGAATTTGATACTGTACAAAGAAGTAATGATGTCAGTTCCAGAACGTGAATTGCTGCATTGCTGCATCCACCGGATCCACTAACTTTTTTTATAAAGTTTTTTTAAAAAGTTTTTATAAAGACAAATGTTTTACTAGAAGACGCATTTTTTCAACTGTAGGATCAGTATATGATACACTAGGCCTTCTTGCGCCATGTTTCCTGAATGGCTAGCACATCTTGCAACTGCTTTCTTGAATGAAATATGAAATATATCAAGACTGTTCCAGAAATATTATGGAATCTTCACAAAGGTGGCTTTTGGATCACCTATATATCAACAAATGCATGAACCCAAAGATGTTTTGCCAAATCAAATCTATTCAACTCTGTAATTTCTCAGAAACTGTGTCACACTGGTAATAGCAAAGGCAGGATTTACACCTTAAAAAAGAGTTCCCAGACAGGTAGTTGTAGCTGCTACACTTGCATCATGCAATGACAGAAGGTTGAAAGAGGAACAGCAAAAGAACCTGGATTAATCAGTATTCTGGGGAGACAGTGTCACTGTACTGAAATACATGAATGGTGGCTGTTTATTCAAAGCCAGTGTTGCTACCAGACTTTCTGTCAACAGCATTTTTCTATTGAGACATGCAGGGCTTTGGGTGTGTATGTGCATGCTTGTAAGGATAAGTTGCAGAATAGAATAAGGTTGTGGTGATTTTTAAAGGACAGAGATATTGGTGGAAACAAAATTTACCTCAAAAATACCTTTAACTCTTTTTAATATCCTTACTTCAAAAAGTACCACTAAAAGATTAAGCAGAGATCCAAAATTAACACAACAGATTAACAGTTGAAGCCTAAGTCCAAAAAAATAAATAAATAATAAAAAATCAAGTCAAATGAAAAAGCGCAAGGGCAGAATTTTTTCAGGTAGCATCCAAAATCTATATTGTCCAAAATCCTAAAACAGAGAAGACCCAGCAATGCTAACATAAAATGCAAACCTACACCCTATGATGGAGTATAGGACCATGAGAGTGGTAGGAACATTGTGCCTACAAATATTTTGATGTTCCTGATGATCTCACAAAACAGAGATGGCTACTGTATGACACCACTGCTGGATCAAAAGTCTGTGCAAATGTAAATGGTCACAGGTGTATCAGTATTGGTGATTTCCGAAACAGTTCATAAATAAAAGCTACAACATTTTATGCAAAAGAATTTGATTCAGAAAATGGCACGACTATACAAGTAAAAAGAGCTAAACAGTCAGGAACATCACCTAATGTTATATTGTTCACACAAACTGATCCACTCATACCAGTGTATTGTCTTTTATGGAAGAAGAGGGGAGATGACAAGAAGCTTAAAGCATTTGTTGGCGAGAAGAAATGAGCTCACAGTTTAGTCTAGTTGCTTCTTGTGGAAGTTATATATAGTTATATCACAGATGGCTTTGGTATGTGTAATGATGTCACACAGCAGAATATGAAACCAGTAAAATATAAATTCTACTTACTTTAACCTGTATGATAATACTTAAATTTATATGAAATTTACTTAATTTAATTGAAAGGGAATATATTTATGCACACTGTAAGTAGCCAGATTCATTCCATGTGTTTTCTCTGACCCATTTTACTCTGACCAGTAAAGAATATCCTGTGAGCTTACATAATTTCAGCATGTGTTCATTTGGCTTACTCATGACTTTCACATATTTTATATAATAGTAATCTAAGAAAAAATATACACTCACACGAGAAACATTTTTGCCCTTCCTAATTTTTCTTTAAAATATTAGTTAACCCTAACCCATTCCACCCATCATCCAACCTTCCATTAATCTTAAAATCACCCTTCAGAAGCTAACAAGATTATTATTATTTATTATTATTATTATTATTATTATTATTATTATGTTTACCATTATTTGTTTTTTGTCCCACAGCCTATTCTTTTTTCAGATCTGCAGTCTGTCAGTCATGCCTAATACATACCATAACATTGACACATGTTCGTGTTGTGTCAAAAAACATATCTACCCCCATTTGTTTTGTCTTCACAGTTAATGCAAATTCTCATTATGTTATGATCATTAGCATTGATAGCCCTCTATGCAGCACTGCCTAGACATCACTCTTCTACGTTCCACCCTCACCATCACTCACTGGTTCATGACTCAACTGCATGTGTTATGGGTTATGTCTGACTGGCCAGCTACTCCATAGGCATCAGCAAAAGGTAGAATTAATATGGCCTTACCATGCTCTCTGTCTGTGTAGTTAATGCAATTTCTTATGTAAGTTATATCTGTTTGTCTTTAATCAGGCTTTGGTCCCTGAAATGCCACTTCCTTGCCGTGTGCTGTACCGCACTCTGTCAGAAGAGAGTATGTGCAGTAATCGCAAAGGCTCATCCTATGCCAGCTCCCGTAGCTCAGTGCTTGACCAGGTTCTACCGAATGATATATTGTTCAGCAGCACTCCACCTTACTGCAGCACTCTCCCTCCTCGCATTGGCCACAGCCAGCCTGTTTCCAACCTCCGGAGTGAGTACCTTTTAATTCTATTTATTTTTGTGTGTGCTGTGTGCATATATATACAGTACAGTATGTATATATATATATATATATATATATATATATATAATATAAATGAGAGGCTGTATAGGGCATAATACATACTTTCTCACACATACACTACCATACCATCACTAAAATAATTAGCATTCATACTCTGGAGACCCTAACTGTTCACTGCAAATTCCATTAAATTCTTCATTACCACAAACTGAATTCCATTTCTCACTGTGTCTCACTGTGCACAATTCCTTGACAGATATTTTTTGAGGATAGATAGATAGATAGATAGATAGATAGATAGATAGATAGATAGATAGATAGATAGATAGATAGATAGATAGATAGATAGATAGATAAAAATATTGTTTGGAATTGATCCTTTCGACTCCATCTACAGTAGGTTAATTAACTATTTCAGCATATCCTTTTGTAATTTATTCTATATGCCCCATAGGCATATAGATGGGAACCATATGCTGAGGTGGAGGATGGTCTTTCATGGTTGTGTGGATGGCTTTAGTCGGGGTTAAATAACTACAGTGTCATTGCTGGACACAGTGTCCAAAATCAGAGGATAAAATGGTTGTGAGCAGAGTATCATTCCACTTCAGTAACCTGTTTAGCTTCATAGAAAATGAAGGCATATTGGTCTCCACCTGCCAAGAGTCCAGAGTTCTAAAATCAGTGGAACAACTACGGATCATCTACACAGGGAAGACAAATCCCTCTCCAACTGTGGCAGAGAGGGGTCCTTATGAGTACTGGAGCTGGTAACATAGCAATTGACAATATTTTTACAGAAATCAAGATCTTGGGATTTAATGAAGACATGCCTCTTTTTTCTTTTCTTTTATTTTGTTTCAGTAAATGTTTTTAAGGTCAGTTGAACAGGGTTCAAGAGGCATTAGACCTACTGAGTGATGATGGTAACCATGTCATACGGGTATTTTTAGGCCTGATTTATTTTCTTAGTGAACAGTAACAAAGCTGATCAATGGAGAGTTCAGAAGTATAAATAAACATTGTACACAAATATTACTATACCCTCTACATTGGCATGTTGGGATCATCTATGCCTGACCGGTGTTCCTGTTAGTAGGCAAAATTCTAAGTAATTCACCAGTTATATCTGCAATTACCTCACTTGTTTAACCCTGTAAGACCCAAATATAAAAAAAAATGAGCAAAATTTTTTTTGACCTCCCAGATATTGTTTTAGGAGGCCTCTGATGTAGAAATTAAAGATTTTTTACATTTTAGTAAGTTTTTAGTGAAATGTTGTAATATTGCAATGTTGGGCCTAGTTGTGAGCAAAATTTCTGTATTTGTACTCACTTTGTCTGAACAGATATACAGAACATTTAAGCATTCATTTGCAGGGTTGATTGCTTACTTAGCCCCATAACAGTATATATCATGAGTAATAAATACACAACTATCATAGTTTTATGAATAAACATTTATTAATAAAAAATATTGGAAAAAATTGTATTTACAAAACTTTTTCATTTTGGACTACAGCAATCACATCCTGCACACTGAATAGATGACCTTTCTGCACTGGTGGCATTCTGAAATGGAAAAAGTAAAAAAAAAAAAAATTAAATATGTGAATAATACATATGGGTCTTATAGTGTAGTAGATAAACTGAAAGAATAGACAGGGTGGTAGACCATGTGTCGAGGGTAGAGATCTAAGTATTATCCATTAAAGTATTATCATTTCAATGCAAATGCTAATCAAAACTCCACTACATTCAAACAGTACTGTCTGGCTGACCTATTATGCTCTCTATGCACATGCACCCCCCCCCAGAGCACTTACAGGTTCACATTCAAGACCATTCACACCTGTCCCTGAACAATGCAACAGGCATCCCCCCCAAAAAATCCAGAACATTCAGAGCCTGATGCTACAAACTGCTACTTGATCAACACTCATAAAAAAATCTCAGGATCATTTAGAAGTTAAAAAACAAACAAAAAACTACAAAGATACAGGGAATTTCAGATACTGCTATAGATGATGGAGTTAATACGACATACAATTTATTCCTGTGTTTAATTATGGTCTAAACTAAACTAAGTAAAAATTTAACAGAAAAGCACATTTAGAACTTACAGTGAATCATCTAACACTTTAAATTTGTACTACAATTTTTTCAAGTTGTGACCATGTGAGAAGTGCAGTGTCCTTACTGTATGTAAGGTGTAAGGAGCACAGGCTATTTTGACCACCACTCTGGCCCAACGTTGTAGAATTGCAACATAGACATAACAAGCTCTAAATCAAATTTGATGAATATTTTCCAAAGTAACTAAATATGTGTGTGTTCTAGACATTGTAATAAACACAAAAAAATATTTAAGGAGTTTTACTTACTTGACAAATCCAGTCATGCAAAAAAAGGAGATGAGCTCAACGCGAAGTTTGCAGGTAGAGTAAGTTCATGGCCAGATGACTGGACCTATAAACACTTCTTCTATCCAAAAGCATTGTGAGGACAAACAATAGGACCCATTAACTATGTAAATGTGGTATTGAGAAAAAAAAAACATTTGCAGGCCTTTTTTTAAGAATTGTTAAAAGTGATGTTGTAATTCTGCAACAGTGGGCTTTACAGGGTTAACAATGTCATTGTTGAAAGGTAGACAGCATAGTCATCATTGCTGGTTGATTGAATGATTGAATAGTAATTGTCAGTGGTATCTCTGTGACTGGATGTTGTAGTGTCAACCTCAGCACAGCTGTCATCTGAATCAGTGCTGTCAAACTCACTGGCATAATGCATTCCCTAGCCCCTTAATCTAATCATCATAACTGAATAACTAACCCTAATACCCTAATGCTTACTTTTACCATATTACCTTTTACCTAGCCTAATTCTGAGCCTAACCCTGATCCTAACCCTAAACCCAAGTCTTAACCCTGATGGTTAAAATCCTTTAAAGTTGTAGGTTGTAATCTTTTTCTTCTTTTAGAAGGGTTTTGCATTTAAATATACCAGTTCAGTGAGAATATGGATGTACTATAATTGCATTTGCATTCTCTTTTGGGTGGAATTTCTGAACAGTAGTTCCCAGGCTGCATTGATTTGCTGGAGGTCTGATTGAGTTTGGAGTGATGGAGGAGGATGAATGAAATGCAGGCATACCTATTGGTGACTATTGAAGCATGGTTCTAGGGGGTGCAAGGCTGAGATCAGGGCCTTTTGAGTGATCCAGTCTTGATGCAGATGACCTGGTGACTCTGGTTGGCTAGGTTGACTCTGTTAGCTCAGTTTGACTCAACTCAGTCATTGGTGTCATAAGGTTTTAGCTCTTTCAGGCTAGGCCAACCCTGTTTCTTTAAGTCAGACACATGTTTATTGTGGGGCATTAAGCCACGTCTCCATTTATGACATTAAGTAACATGCCAGTCTCTGAATTATGTATGTTACAACTTTCCTACAAATTAAAGTTAGAACTTGGGCATGGATTTTGTCACATGTATATAATGATATCATACTTAATATTAATCTGTCTCAGTGCTTATGTGTTAAATGTGAAAAGCATAATAATGAACTGACAGTTATTGGCATGACACTATGCATATCTTTTCCAATGTCCTTTAAAGATCTATAAGGTTGTAAGGTTGTGCTGTATTTCGTAACAGATGGGTTCTGTGGAATATAAAGTTGCTGGTGAAAGCAGGGGGAACTTTGTTTTCCCAGGGGAAAGATCAAATTTCTCCTTGGGTTAGTCGTTTTATGTTATATTTTCGTTTGAGAAGCCTTCTCTTCAGCCTGTTATCTGTCCTTGGTCAGTGGCATAAATCAAGAGAATTGCCAAGGATTTCCTTGGACTAAGAAGGTCATCCCCTGGTCAGAGTTGCTATAACACTCTCTCAGTTGTTTGCTGAACAGTGAATGTAGGCAGAAATTAACAGGCTCCAGAGTGAGGGTCCATGATTGTATGTCTCCTGTGGCGAAACAATTAGAATTTCTGTTTATAGCTTTGTCCCTGGAATCGTGTTCTGTATCTATTCTTGTGCTTCTACAGATACAAGTCCTGGAAGGTGGGTCCATAGGAAGAAGCTGTCTGAAAGGGATGTCCAGGTAGTAACCTGGATGGTAGTATTCAAAAAGTATTAAACCAAAGCTGCCCAACTCACTGCAACTCACTAAATGTGCACCTCATATCATGTTTCCATCAGAATTGTTCATCAGGAGCTCCACAGATCAATATTCATTAACAGGACTTATAGACTGAGAAACAAGTACTTGAATCCAACTCTGCCCATACTGAAATATGTAAGATGAGCTCAGTTTTGTTATGACTGCACTGAAGGAGCACATGATTCAAATGAATGCGATGGGTGTCAAAATGTCATTTTGAGGTAGATATCGAACAGGGATAGACCTTAGTAAAGGTCAGATTTTTTAATCAGACATTTAGCTATGCTGTTAAAGTAATAAATAAATAGTAGGGCTAAAATGTGGACACTTAGATAAAGACTTTTGCCATATGTGCATTTTCAGAGCAAACTTAAATGTATCTATATAAGCACTGCATCATTAGTGGCCGGATAAATACTGTCTTTAAACATAAGGTCTTCACATGCTAACTGTGTAATTGACCAAGTGAACATGTACCAGTTATGACCATGCACTTAATGGACTTATATTCCTTATCTCAACAATACAATTTAACTACAAAGTAGTGGTAGAGTTCACCATAATAGCCTTACTAATGCCATCTCTAATATTACCATATTATGCGTTCGCCCCAATTAAAGTCAAGCAAAGAAAGAAGTGGCTCTCGAATTTAGTCCAGCTCCTTTTACAGTGTTGCTGAGTTCAGTGCTAGTGAATGGCACACTCTGATTGGTCAGTTCATTGTAGCCCATTTAAAGGGACCTCTTTCCCGACAGTTCCATCCTCAGCATTTTTCTTCCAATATAATCCATATCCCTCTTCTGCCCAAACTATCTCAAATCTTACTTTGTCTCCAAACCATTCCACCTGCGCTGTCCCTCTAATATACTCGTTTCTAATCCTCTCCATCCTCTATAACAGCTTCTTCAACTCGGCCACCTCCAGCTCTGCCTCCTGTCTTTTTGTCAGCACCATCGTCTCCAAACCATACAACATAGCTTGTCTCACCACAGTCTTGTAAATTTTGCCCTTCACTCTTGCAGACATCTGTTTATTACAGATCACTCTTGCCACTCTTCTCCACCCATGTCACCCTGCATGTACTCTTTTCTTCACTTCTCTACCACACTCTCCATTACCCTGGACAGTTAACCCCAAGTAATTAAACTCATCCACCTGACTTTCATTCCCTTCCTCTCTAGAGCAGACCTCCACCTCTCCAAGCTCATCTCAAACTCTTCTCTACTCCAACTACAGATCACAATGTCATCTGCAAAAATCATAGTCCATGGGAGCACCTGTCTGCTCTCATCCGTCAACCTGTCCATCAGCATTGCAAACAAGAAAGGGCTAAGAGCTGATCCTTGATGCAATCCCACTTCCACCTTGAACCAGTCTGTCATTCCTACCGCACACCTTACCACTGTCGCACTTGTCTTCATACATATCCTGCACCACCCCAATGTAACTCCTTCTGACATTCTCTATACTTCTCCGTCAACATTCTCATAGCAAACATAGCATCTGTAGTGCTCTTCCTTGGCAACTTTATACCTCTATACTTGCTTGTCAGAACATTTCTGTTTGCATCTTTTAACACCCTTCCTAGCTTGGGCCCTAGCCAATCGATACAAGATCGATCCTCTTCTCCTTCCTTAGTATCCAACTTCTAATACAACTTCTAATAAATCTCTCCATACATCTTTTTCTTAGCCTTTGCAACATTTTTCTTCGCCTTGCGCCACATCTGCTTGTAGTCTTGTCTACTTTCTTCATCTCTCCGCCTGTCCCAGTTCTTTATCGCCAGCCTCTTTCTCCTAACCCTTTTCCTGTACTTCCTCATTCCACCACCAAGTCTCTTTGTCTTCTTTCCATCTTTCTAGCTCTCTCCCTCACTGCTTCTGCAGTAGTTGCCCAATTGTCCATTACCCCTTTATCACCTCCCAGCAGCTGTCCCATCTCTTCTCTGAATTTCACACAACAGTCTTCTTCCTTCAGCTTCCACCATCTGAACCGAGATTCAGTCCTTGCTCTCCTCTTCATCTTCGCTTCCAAAGTCATCCTACAGACTACCATCCTGTGCTGTCTAGTTATACTCTAGTTATCCTATGTTTGTTTTATAGGACATATTCCCCCTGTGTACACCTTCCTCCATTCTTATGTTGTCACCCTGTGCTCCTCTTTCTTCTTAAAATATGTACTGACCACCATCATTTCCATTCTTTTTGCAAAATCTACCACCATCTGTCCTTCCATATTCCTTTCCTTGACCCCATACCTACCCATTATCTCCTCATTACCTCTGTTCCTTTAACCAACATGTCCATTTATGTCTGTTCCAAACACCACTTTTTCTTCCTTGAGTCCACTTCATCTAACACACTCCAAAAATATTCTTTTTCCTCCTTCACACACCCCACTTGTGGGACATATGCACTGATGATGACATTTACCACCTTTCAGTTTCCAGCTTCACAATCATCACTCTGTCAGACACTCTCTTTACTTCTACTACACTCTTAATATACATTTTTCCTTCAGGATTACCCCTACACCATTTCTGTTTCCATCTAAACCATGGTAAAACAGTTTGCAAACCACCTCCAATAGTCTTGGCCTTACTCCACTTCTGCCTGGCCTCTTGTACACAAAGAATGTCTACATTTCTCTGCTCCATCATATCTGCCAGCTCTCTCCCTTTACTAGTCATAGTGTCAACATTCAGAGTTCCAACTCTCATTTCCAAACTCCTACTGATCCTCCACTCCTGCTTCATCTGGAGATGCCTTCCCCCCTCGCCTTCTTCTCCTTCTCCCAACAGTAGCAGAGTTTCCCCCAGTACCCTGCTGGCCAACAGTACTAGTGGCAGTTGTTGGTAAATTGAGCCTTGACCGATCCAGTATGGAAATCTGGTTTATGATCCTCATATTTGATTTGGCACAGGTTTTACACCAGATGCCCTTCCTGATGCACCCCTATCTATCCAGGCTTGGGACTGGCACTAAGGGCACACTAGTATGTGCAACCCAAGTGGCTGGTTTAAACTTGTAATGTTTTCTATATATGTTTAGCAGTCTCTCTCATCATTTTGGAGATCTCTTCAGCCTTCTCTCTTTTGGAGGTGCTTCAGTTCCTTGATGCTTGAGGGTTTTCATTTATGCACAGCTTTTTTTAAGATCCCACCACATCATCTCAGTGGGTTTGAGGTCTGAATTTGGTCAAATCAATGCCTTGTTCTTAGAAGGTTTTACCTATTAATCAACTTTTCAAAAATCTAAGTGGAACTAAATAGTCCAAAAATTTCGGGGGGTAAGGAGACAAATCATAGGGGAAAATAGGTTTAACTTATAAAAGATATGCTTGTTTTATGTGCATTGTCATTCAGTTATTTTGTGATGTGTGATGAGAATTGGAGTCCTGTGTTTGTTTTGACCTGAAGAATTCACTCTAGGACAACTCACTTTTCTGGACCTCCCTCTAGAGCAGGGGGGCCAGGGCACTCTCTGCGCAGATTAGGTTAGTCAGCAGGGTTGGTGTGCCATGGGAACAGAGGTGGTTGAAAATGCAAAACACATTGAAAAGGGGCGAGCTGTGTGGCTGAGTGATGCAGGGAGTTCTATGCATACTCTGCCTAGGGCAGGAACTGGGACCAGTCCCCTGGGTTGCTACTACAGAATGAGTGGAGGATATGGCTTATCTCCTGGTTGTCCCACTCGACTTGGACGTTGGACTTGGGGTGGTACCTGGAGGTAAGGCTGACATTCACCCTCAAATTCCATGAACTCAGCCCACACCCTAGCGGTGAACTGTGGTCCCTGTGATCATGCACATCAACAGCACCTACTGGAACTTACAGACTGTAAGGCATTAAAATAATCCAATCTAGAGATTGTAATATTATCTACCTGAGCTTCAAACAAAAGACTGGAGTCAGTATTTATGCTATGGTCCATTACTACTGCACATGATGAAACAGAAAGGTCATCCAGAGATGCTATGTAACACAAGTACTTTTATTTTGTTTGAAGTAAGTAGAAGAAAGTTAATAAACTTACTGCATACTTTAGAATGCATCAAGAAGTCAGCATTTACATCTAATATATATATAATCTAATAAAGTATAATCTGCTTGGAAAAACACATAGAAAAGAAATGTAGTATACAAGTTGCTGAGGAAAGCAGTGAATTTAGTTTGGTCTCTCAAAAGGGAGTGAAACATTCTAATTTTATCTACAGCGTTTGTTAGCAAATTAGGTTGTCTTTTTTTTTTTTACCTGATATTTTTTAATTTTGCTACTGAAAATATTCATGATGTCATCACCCTGGTGTACATGCTACTGTGGTGGTCTAATTAATAGTTAATTGTGCACAAAGAACAAAAATAATCCTTGTGTAACGAGGAATACATATGGATACATATGCAGAGATTATTAAGAAACTCACAGGCAAACAATCCAAATCGAGAGGCAAGGTCAGAAAAAATAAACAAAAGGCAAAAAATAAAAGGCAGAGTCTCTAATAATCTCGAATAAACAATCTGTGGAGCAAAGACACAAAACAGAGCAAGAGATCAGAATACACAAAGAACAATAACAATGGAAGGAAACAGCTGGGTATGATCAGGAACTAACAATACTTCGCAAACATATCCGGCATGAGCATTGTTTAAATGAATGAGAACCCGGAAGAAAACTGTGTGAACTGGAACCTTTCAATATTCTGGTGAGGACTCCCTCTGGTGGGTCAGAGGGGAAAGTGCTGGTGAATATACAGTCAATACTGTATATTCAATAAGAATCAAGGATTATTTTTGTTCTTTTCTGTTAGAGTGGAGAAATATATTGATCTAGCAGCACTAAGAGATTTTCTGTAGTTCAGGAGGTTCTCAATCCATTTTTTTTAATTGGTTCAAATTTAGTTTCATGCCATTTATTTTCTAATTTATGAGGGGTCTTTTTTTAGGTGCATGTGTGACTGTTATACCAGGGTGCTATTTTTTAATTGTTATTTTAATAGAATTAAAGATGGAATACTATTGAATAATAATCTTTAAATCTTTTAGATAATTAAATGGTAATGTATCTTTGATGTTTAACACGAGTGTGACCACCATTAGAAGTGGGTCCTATTACTTTTTGAATAAACCCTACTGAATATCAAAATGAATATGAAAGTTAATGATAACTAATGCTTGGTCTGAGGAAACAACCAGATTTCCACAAATTCATAATGTAATTCTGAATATGGCCAGGTAGGTCTGTTAATACTAATTAGAGAAATTGACTGGGTAGATTTCTTTTTGTGGCTAGCACTGTTATGTCTAGGCTCCTCCTGTGCCAGTTAGATGGTCTTTATAACTATATCCGTGAGAACTAGCTTCATGTAATGCTACATACTCATTTGGTTTAATCCATGTTTCTGTTAAACTTAGTAGTCATAGTAGATCATAATTTGATCAGTAATCATTTTATTAACAATGAGCAATTTAGTAAGAGTTCTAATATTTACCTAGCTTTAGCTTAAAGGTGCCAGCTGTGCATTCTGTATGAATGCTTGTCTGCTCCTTGGCCTTGGTTCTGTGTTGTCATTAATTAGGCCAGTTCTGAAACTATGTGCTGTGCTGCCAGAAATGTGAAAAGCACCTTCCTGGGTGGGATGGATACCACCTTGCTTTACCAGGGCAGCCTTGCACTCAGAACTATTCCAAATTCATATAAAGCCCACAATATTTTTGGAGCATCTGAACATCCAGCAGTTTATCAACCATAACCTGCTTAGAGCTACACTGTCATGCCTCACTGGGATGGGGCCAGAGCATATTACTGTATCAGAAGTCATCAGTGTGACAGAAGGGGAAAGTGAAAAATACAACAAATGAAAACAATTGTGCAATTATTATTGATAAGAAAGAACTTGAATAACTTTGTCTTTATATGTCTTTATATGTTCACACTTTAATATACAGTGGGGAAAATAAATATTTTATCCCTTGCTGATTTTGTAGGTTTGCCCACTCTCAATGAATTTAAGGGTCTATAATTGTTATGGTATCGTTACTGATTTCCCCCACTGTAGGCTTTTATCTTTTAAACTTTACATGCATAACAACCAAATAGGAACACCTTAGTCACATATATCAGTATTTTTTAGCATATTAACACAATAATCTTTAAACATGTTTCAACATTCTTACCTTTACATACACTGTATTGCCAAAAGTATTCGCTCACCCATCCAAATAATCAGAATCAGGTGTTCCAATCACTTCCATGGCCACAGGTGTATAAAATCAAGCACCTAGGCATGCAGACTGTTTTTACAAACATTTGTGAAAGAATGGGTCGCTCTCAGGAGCTCAGTGAATTCCAGCATGGAACTGTGATAGGATGCCACCTGTGCAACAAATCCAGTCGTGAAATTTCCTCGCTCCTAAATATTCCACAGTCAACTTTCAGCTGTATTATAAGAACGTGGAAGTGTTTGGGAACGACAGCAACTCAGCCACGAAGTGGTAGGCCACGTAAACTGACGGAGCGGGGTCAGCGGATGCTGAGGCGCATAGTGCGAAGAGGTCGCCAACTTTCTGCAGAGTCAATCGCTACAGACCTCCAAACTTCATGTGGCCTTCAGATTAGCTCAAGAACAGTGCGCAGAGAGCTTCATGGAATGGCTTTCCATGGCCGAGCAGCTGCATCCAAGCCATACATCACCAAGTGCAATGCAAAGCGTCGGATGCAGTGGTGTAAAGCACGCCGCCACTGGACTCTAGAGCAGTGGAGACGCGTTCTCTGGAGTGACGAATCGCGTTTCTCCATCTGGCAATCTGATGGACGAGTCTGGGTTTGGCGGTTGCCAGGAGAACGGTACTTGTCTGACTGCATTGTGCCAAGTGTAAAGTTTGGTGGAGGGGGGATTATGGTGTGGGGTTGTTTTTCAGGAGCTGGGCTTGGCCCCTTAGTTCCAGTGAAAGGAACTCTGAATGCTTCAGCATACCAAGACATTTTGGACAATTCCATGCTCCCAACTTTGTGGGAACAGTTTGGAGCTGGCCCCTTTCTCTTCCAACATGACTGTGCACCAGTGACCAAAGCAAGGTCCATAAAGACATGGATGACAGAGTCTGGTGTGGATGAACTTGACTGGCCTGCACAGAGTCCTGACCTCAACCCGATAGAACACCTTTGGGATAAATTAGAGCGGAGACTGAGAACCAGACCTTCTTGTCCAACATCAGTGTGTGACCTCACAAATGCGCTTCTGGAAGAATGGTCAAAAATTCCCATAAACACACTCCTAAACCTTGTGGACAGCCTTCCCAGAAGAGTTGAAGCTGTTATAGCTGCAAAGGGTGGACCAACGTCATATTGAACCCTATGGATTAGGAATGGGATGTCACTTAAGTTCATATGCGAGTCAAGGCAGGTGAGCGAATACTTTTGGCAGTATAGTGTATTATAAGCTTTTAGAATTTAAATGGACACATCCTAGAAATGTCATAGCAACCAGCTGAGCAACAGAATAGATACAAACTTGCAACCAACTAGACTTATGCTGAAACCTCTTTGAATCCTAGCAACCATCTGGGATCTCATAACCTCCATTTAGCATCACTGTAGCAACCAGCTGGGATAGCAAAGGAACAAGTTAACATAGCAACCACCTAACAACAGCCATGGAATTAACTTGAATAAACTAGCACTCTTTATGTTTTAGTATAGCCTTTAATTTTTTTCTTATCTGTTCATAACCAACTAGCAACAACCTAGCAACCAATAGCTTAGCAGCATTGTAGCATATTAACAGTATAACCTTTAAAAGTTTTTCATTCTAACCTTTGAACTGACTAAACTATTAGCCTTCTAAACTTTACATACTAATCTATTACATGTTTTAACATTTTGAAATCAGTGACAACAAAATATTGTAATATTTTTATTTAAGACTTTTAGCATGTTTAGCAGGCTTAATCAAGGTAACATCAAACTTGTTCACAAAGATTAGTCTTTTAGTTATTATTGTGGTACTGCACAAAGGATTGCTCCAGCTGCTGAACTTTCATTTATTTGTCAGCATATTTCACATTTTAACATTTTTGTGTAGCAGATAAGACATTTCTGCCATTGCTGCTTTTGATTTTTGACATAGGGTTGATTTCAGCAGTCCACCTTATAACTGATGAGAAGTCTATGCTGTGAGGTAGAGTGGCAGAGATACATCCTTGTGAGTGTGTAGTAAGTGAAAGTCATTGAACTGTGTGTGTGTGTGTGTGTGTGTGTGAATGTGTGTGTGAATGTGTGCGTGTGTTTGTGTGTTTTCAGATGAGATCTGGTTTTCTGATGGCTCCTTGGCAGACAGGTCAAAGTTTACTGATCCTGGACTTCTCCCCCTTCCAGACACAGCAACAGGTCTGGACTGGTCCCACCTTGTTGATGTTGCACGGGCCTTTGAAGGTAGGCACTGAAGTATAAATGTGTGTAGAAAAATCTAAAAGACAAATGCAACATTCTTCAATAATAAAAATAGTAAAAATTACAGCATAGTACTCAAAGTTTCACTTTGCAGCTCTGCAAGCACTTGTGCTTGCAAGCATGCTGTGTATTGAAGTAAGTGCTTCCAAGCACGCTATAAAGTGAAGGTAATTACTGTTTTCAGATATCACTGTAACCACTCAGTTATATGTATAAAAATATTCAGCCAACTATTCAGTATATATGAAATATTCTGCAATATCAAATGTGATCCGAAACTGAATGTAATTATGGGCTATTTTTGTTGAAAATATTCAGCTGATAGGGAAAAAAATAAATGAAATGCTGCGAACCTTTAGTTTGTATGCCAGCAAATGCTGTCACATCAACGGCCCAACAATGGCTGCTTGTCAGTGGTGGGATTTGAACTCACTACCTTTCAATCAGTAGTCCAATATCTAAAGCACTATAGGAATTACACTCAACCTTTAACATACAGTAGGTGAGGTCAAAGGTTAAGTGTATGTAACTTTTTGACTCCAATATTCAACAATTGATCTGAATATAATATTATGTTGCTTAAGAAACTTTTATGTAAAGTTGTAAAAAGTGAAAAAAAGTGTTTAATTATAAATATTATCTAAACAACTTTACACTGAGCCCTTACTAGAATGTAATGTTGCTATGTCAAATACTTTTAATAACCTATTTATTGGAACAATTATTCTGTTAGTTCATTGGTTTCTATTAACATGAAAGCCTTAAAAAAATAAAATAAAAACCTAATAAAAAAAAGTATTTGTTTGGTCAGTGTCAATCATGAGTAATGTCTCAAAATTTTGGCTAGAGTACTATTTCTAGTAATCATACACAAAATTTGTTTGGTAAATTTAGCTATATTTAATTGTTAACTGTCATGTATTCTTTAGATCTCAACACAAACCCCAACTCCTAGAATACTTCATGACTCTTACATGTATTTCCCACAATACACTACCTCAAAATACCACCACAAGATCAGTCAGAATTCATATCCATAGTCACAGCCTCTGGACTTCTATACTACATGGACATAACCATCTTTCTGGTTCACAGCCCTCCATTAGAACTTTATTCCTGATATTTCTATTTCGTTAGTACATTCTAATTTCATTAGAAATGAAAATTGGTTGATTGGTTGATAAGACTATTATTTGTTTTTTTGCCTTTCTAGATTGCAATATTTGTTTGCTTCTACTTTTCTTACTTTTTAACTTCTTTTAAAAAAGAAAAAAGCTAAAGCTAGACATAAAAACTAGAGAAACCAAAAGAAAAATGCCTTGAGATGAACCAGACTGAAAAGGCTGACCCATCCTCATTTTGATTTACATTGGATAGTGTGAAAATTTCCTTTCTAAAACTACACAATATAGACAAGTGTAATTGTGTAACCAGTTTTTGAGCAACATATGAGTACAAGCATCAGCATTATTTCTGAATTTATTATAGTTTTACCCTTTCCTGCCTAAGTCATCACATATGTTCAAATATGGAGAACCAAGCATAAAACTGACCACAAGCGTAAAACTGCACAGCAGTGCAAAGGCATCCCCATGGTCTCCAAGTGGTACTATTCACTGCAGTCAAATGTACAGTATCTCCAAGTAGTCCATGTGAGGCCATCCTCAAAATGTGGCCTCTAAGTGTTAAGGCCCCAACCAGAAGTAGGGCATGAGGATGTATCAGGCAGGTCCGAAGAGCAGAAGGGGTCAGGATCATTGGTATGATTAGCATGTGTAGTTTGATGGTAGGAAAGAGAGAGAGACAGAGTATGAGTCATGTATGTGATCACTGAAGAACAATGTACATTGTGGGCATAGTGCAAGCAGGGACTCTGGCAAGACTAGCTATGACAGTATAACTCAAGGGCGCATTATAACATTTGTTTGAGAGGAAACGTATTCAAATAGGGATAAGAAATCATGTTTCTCTGACAAGTGAGCCAATACTGATGGTAGATATCACAGTTGAATGGTCTAGTCAGTGACAAATATAAGTCTGCTGTTTTCAGTTAGAAAACACATAAAAGACACTATTTGTGTATTTTGCTAATAGATCAGAATATGGCTTCTGTCTACAACATGACTGACATGCAGGGAGCTACTCCTGGTCAGCTCACTCAAGAGCCCCTCAGACAGGCTGCTGCAGTGGATGGAGCTACACTACCACCTGGGTGAGTTTTTCACTGCAAGTCATAAACAGTTTTCTAGCTATTGTGTTGAATGACATGAATTAAATGTAGTTATTAATAATTAATACTACTAATAATTAATAACTAATAATCCAGTCTTTCACAAATGGCAGTTGTATACAAACATACATGTGTTGAAAAACCTTACTATTTACAAAAGTTGCTAAATATAATAGAATGGCAAATTAATTTTATGTAGAAGAAGTAATTAAAATGTTACTTTAAAGCCATTAGCTTTTATTCATTAGAATATTGTGTTTTGTCAGGCATGCTTCTGCAAGCATAATTTCTTTGTACAACCAGAGTGAGGTTATGACTGAACTGACATTTGTGCTTTTCTTTAGAAACGGCTCATCTGCCACACTGACTGGTAAAGTCAACCAATTAGAAGTCCTCCTGAAGCAGCTCCAGCATGACTTAAGAAAGGTGAGTCAAGTCACTGTTTGGTAGCCTCATGTTTGGTATACCTTGGAGGTACCCAACATAAAGCTGTTCCTTGCAAACATTTTGATAATGACTAGCATAGACCCTAATTCAGAGGCCACTCATATCCAATCCGGGCCAAAACAGGAAATGCTTACTCATACAAAAGTTCAAGATACATCTTGAAATTCTGAGGATGCAAATACACTATATTGCCAAAAGTATTCGCTCACCTGCCTCAGTCTCCGCTCTAATTCATCCCAAAGGTGTTCTATCAGGTTGAGGTCAGGACTCTGTGCAGGCCAGTCAAGTTCATCCACACCAGACTCTGTCATCCATGTCTTTATGGACCTTGCTTTGTGCACTGGTGCACAGTCATGTTGGAAGAGAAAGGGGCCAGCTCCAAACTGTTCCCACAAAGTTGGGAGCATGGAATTGTCCAAAATGTCTTGGTATGCTGAAGCATTCAGAGTTCCTTTCACTGGAACTAAGGGGCCAAGCCCAGCTCCTGAAAAACAACCCCACACCATAATCCCCCCTCCACCAAACTTTACGTGGCCTACCACTTCGTGGCTGAGTTGCTGTCGTTCCCAAACACTTCCACGTTCTTATAATACAGCTGACAGTTGACTGTGGAATATTTAGGAGTGAGGAAATTTCACGACTGGATTTGTTGCACAGGTGGCATCCTATCACAGTTCCACGCTGGAATTCACTGAGCTCCTGAGAGCGACCCATTCTTTCACAAATGTTTGTAAAAACAGTCTGCATGCCTAGGTGCTTGATTTTATACACCTGTGGCCATGGAAGTGATTGGAACACCTGATTCTGATTATTTGGATGGGTGAGTGAATACTTTTGGCAATATAGTGTACATTGATTACAGGCATGGCTCAGAAAAAAATTGCTGATTTTTAAGCTGAAGCTATGCCCACTGGCTCAGATGCCACTATGAATTCCTCCTAAAGACTGAGCTCCCCCTGTGTTGCTCAGCTGAAATGCAGGAGGACAGCATGTCTGTCATTCAGAAGGTTTTTTAACCAGACAACAAACCAACAGCTGAATTATATGTCTTGTTGGCTATGGCAGCAGCTAGTAAAAGGACTAGGTTTAGCATGCAGCAGCTCACAGATACTACCTGCAGGCTTCAGATCAACCATGAACATCATACATAAAATGGTGGCAGAGCTTTTAGGGCTGGATACAGTAAGTCAACCTGTTACACCACAGGTTAACATAGGCTTTTTGCTTGACAGTTGTCACAGAATATTTTGCACCTCAGTGTAAATGGACAGTTATTTGCCAGGTTTTAGCAGTCACCTTCCATGTGCTGTAGCTCCATGGTAAGTGTCTTGGACAGAGGTATCACTGTTCTTCCATACCTGAAAAATTTGCTACTCTGTGAATCTGCCAGATAACATGGCTTGACGAACCCACTGTTTTTTGAGATTTTGAGATTTTTGATTTTGGTGATTTTGAGCTTCCCAACACAGAGACAAATCAACCAAGAATGCTTTAACTGAGCCACATAGGAGGTTCTTTGAAATGCCTGTTTATGGTCCTGCAACAGCATCTCAGTGTTGCTCAGGTCAGGAGTTAGACTAGGAAAGGTTTCTTTTCTGAAAGGCTTAGGAAAAGCCTTTCAGAGGTGGACCTGCTCTTATGCTTTAGAGCATTGCCATGCTGAAAATCTCTATTGCACTTGAGCTTCAGGGCAGTTGCCTTCAGGATTTTCTGCTAGAATGCAGAATTGTTAGATCTGTCAGTTACTGTGTATTTAAAAAAAAACAGGCCGTGAAGCAGCAAAGCATCAGCACACCTTCAAACTACCATCACCATGTACCTGTGGGTATGATGTTCGTATTGTGGAATGCTAGATGCAACAGGACCCATGTCTCCCAAAAGGTTCCACTTTCAATTTATCAGTCTGCAGAATATTATCCCAAAAGACATAGGGATTTTTAAGAAGCATATTGAGAAGACACTAGACATATGAAAGTAAGACAGAGTATAGTTTATCTGCACTGAAAAGAGAGAACCCTACAGCCTTCTACCATATGTTGCTGACTATTTTGGGGTTGTAAACACAATGTGCTCAGACCCTTTCTTAGAAAAGGGTCTTGTCTATATGCTTTGTGTTCTAAATGGGAATACTTAACTACCTACACAGCTTGTCATACTTTATTACATTGTTAGGTATTTTTAGGTTGATATGGTTTCTTAGCAAAACATGAGACTGGTGCTAGTGCTTTTACAAATGTGTTGGAAAACTTTCATTTAAGACCTGAATTTCTTATAATTAAACATGACTTTTCCCCATACATCATACTGTTACAATTCAATGGAAATTATTAGATAATATCACAAAGTCTATTTCAAAACCTTCTCTAGACTAGGTTTTCATAAAAGTATCTTGCTGACTCTGCTTAGGAGAAAGAAGATAAAGCCATCTTGCAGGTGGAGGTACAACATCTTCGACAAGATAATATCCGTCTACAGGAAGCAAGTCAAACAGCAGCTGCCCAACTCAGGAAATTCACAGAATGGTTCTTCAGTACCATTGACAAGACCCCTGAGAACAACTGAGCCTATTGTGTTAGCAAAGGTAAATTGGTGGTGACCCTTTAATTGTGTGTCTCTGTCCCCAGTGTGACATCTATGTTCAAACGTTAAAGAGGACCCTTTGGCAGGGTAGGTAAGCTGCTGTGGCAGTTTAAATCTATGCTAGCAAACTGCTGGATTTCCTAAGAGAAAATTGAACGAGACTTTGGAAAGAGACATTGCTAATACTGTTCAATTAGTAAAGGTGAATGCTTGGTAAGTTAAATGAAGAAGAAAATGAATGTAATTCAACCGGGACCTACTTTTGCTTGCCAGATTATTTATATTGCCATTATATCTGACCCCTTATTTGCTTTGGTGTTTTTGTTGACCTCCAGCATTGTAAGATAAAGTGCTGCTGTTATGGCACTAGCAGTGTCATTATTTTGGATAATTTTATATGCATTTTTAAGAAAACAAAGTTTTCACAGTAGTTTAGAACTACAGATATGTCCAAGCAATGATGTAGTAGAAATAGGAGAAAATGCATTATGTGCACAGTTCTTGTTAGTGGAAAATGTGATCAGTTCCAGTATTTATGCCCTATGCCTAAAAAGGATAGAAGTGTTTATATGAATGATTTATCTCTCATTATCTTCAGTGAGCACATGAATGTCTCACTAAATTCCTGTGTGTGTGTGTGTGTGTGTGTGTGTGTGTGTTTCTGCCTGTCTGTGTCTCTGTGTGGTTTTTTGTTTCAGCAGTTTTATAGAGTTTTCATTTCTCTATGCGAGACAGTGAACCACACTCACAATGCCAAATTGTGTATCTATTTGTACCTCAGTTGAAGTGGCTTGTGTTTAACAGTTATTTATGTTTATTTAACCTAATTTTGTTTATTTTATTTAAAAAAATATATTTTTGCTTCTGAACTAGGAGTTAAAGAGGCTCTGAATAGGCTAGACTGAAATGTTGATGTTTCATCAGGGCTGTGTTGTTTTTTGTTTTTTCTATTCCAACATTTGGATGCTGCTAGATGTGAAAGTTTTTTTGTTTGTTTAATTGTTTTTGTTGTTGTTTTTAACAAAATTGCTTTTGTAAGTATTTTTCTTTTCTTTTTTTAGAAAATGTAGAATGTAATTACAATTTTGGTAGTTTAAGCAAATTGTTATTTTAGTGGTAACCAGAAGTTGATAGATTAATGGCGGAAGATTGAAGAGCACAGGTTTGATATTGAATTTCCAAATGGATTGGTGCTTGGTGCTTACTGTCATTGTATACTTTGATATTTTTAGACATATTTTTCCATCATTTCAACTGACATAAGAAGTAATTGGGGGAGCATCTGTTTAGATGGCACTTACGATTTCACAATTAGCCATGGTGTATGAACTTGTCAACTTTTTTTTTTTTTTTTTTAAATGTTTTTACCATTTATACCAATTAAAATGCATTTCTGTCTATTACTGTCTATATGTTGATTTCTCTGCATGTTTCTTAAAAAAAGGAATTAGATAGATTTACACACTAAACATTACACAATTAAATACAAATATTGTTAGTCCAAGCAGCCCTAGTAGCTCCTGTGCAGCAGGCAGCTGATGAAGTTAAACTTTTCTCACTTTCTTTTCTGCAGAACAATTTCCTAGCCTAAACATTCCTAATGATTAAAATTTTGCTAGCCACATAGAAAGTTTATCTAATACCTGTATGGCAATTATACATCACTAGTTGGTTTATTTCAAACTTGAATATACTAAATAAAATGGCTATACTTTGCAGTGATTATGTAACACAATCAGTTGATTCTCAGAACTACTTCTCCTTCTAATATAGTAGAATGAATGTATGGGATCTATGACTATAGCATGTTAAAGGAATCTTTAATTTTAAATTAAAGAATATAATAAATGATACATCTTAAACAGAAATGTGTCCTAATGTGCCAGAGGCAACAGTTAAAAGAAAAAGTTCCCTGAGACAATATTTGGAAGAAACCTGGATAACTAGACTGATGCTCATCTGGGTGACACTGGATAGTGTGATTCTAAAATAATTTCCCTTCTATAACCTTTAACAATATGGTCAGAGAGTGTGATTACGTAAGAGATTCATTCTAGCTATAAGATAAAGTTATCAAATTTTCACTGATGGAGATTTGAGTGCAAAACTGGTTGTGGTAATTGCAGTCCACATTCATGGTTTCTATATCAGTACTATCTGCAGCAATTGCACGTAACTTCGAGCTGTCCATCTAGAGCAATCCTCAGCAGCAATGAGCAGCCTTCAATTGATGAAAACTCCAATTAGAAGTAGAGCATCAGAATGGATCAGGCATATTACGTTATGACGATATGCCCATGCCTGTTTAGAATGCTGTTTACATTCATTACATGAATTGCTTTCACAGGGGTGAAGACTCCAAGGTATCATATGCATGCTCCCTCACATTTATACTCCACAGAAAGAGGACATGCTTTTTTGGCATTACTATAGTTTTAAACAAGACGCCCATCTAATTCTCAGGTTTTGTGTAAGAAGCAGTAGACCATGAAAGGGAGTGTATTATCCAAAATAACCTCATAGCTACTATTTGGTAAAATACACCAATGACTAGATCAATTTTGGAATTTGACATGTGGTAGGGTTTTTAGGAAAATTCTTGTGTAATGTAATCTTGTGTAAACTTGCATAGGTCAGGGTCTAAAATTTCACTTTCAGGTACCCAGCATTGTTCCTTTGGGCCATAGCCTTCCCAGTCAATGAGGTGTTTAAGGACTCCTCTTCGATGACCCATGGAAATATGACCTTGTATTGAGGGGTTGGCCTTCAATGTCAAGCGGGGGTGGAATGGTGTGAGTTGGGAGTATCAGATGAAGTTTTGTGCATACTTGGCCTAGGGAGGAATCTTGCCCAGTCCTCAGCATTATCACTGCAGAATATCTGCAGAAAGCAGCTACTATTGATCTCTAGCGTGTTAATAAAAGCAGTCCATACCCTTGAAGTGAATTTGGGCCCATGAACACTTACTATGTCTTAAGTATGCCAAAGTATCAAAACTCATGGGTAAAATTTAGCTCTGCCATTTCAAAGGATAATAGGAGGCGTGGACACCTACCACAATGGTGGGGCGTAAAATGAGTTGTGTGACAGAAGAATTAATACATTACAGGGTATCAGCTTTAATATTCATGGCCCTGGGGCAAAAGGATATCATAAAATGGAAGCATGCCAACTCTGAGACACAGAGTTAAATGTCTCCCTTCCTGCATCTATGGCCTGTATAGTCTTGTAGGTACTGAACTGTTCTGTGGGAATTTGGAGGTGGCATACGGTCTCCTAGTACACAAAGCACCCTGCTGCTCCTGAATCAGTTAGCACTACAAGAAAGGTAATAGTTCCTGAGCATTGGAGCTCAACAGAAAATTCTTGAGATTGACAAGAAACCTGAGGACACACCCTGGAAGCGCGGGTATCAGGGTCCCTGCCCTGAGAAGAGGCAGCTCAATGATGAAGAGGGCAGGCTCACACAAAGTGGTCAGTCATGTTTGAAGGCTGGTTGTTGGCAGGAGCTGTGGAGCTGTGTTCCATGACAATAATGAATCTGCAATTTATTATAATACCCACAATTTTTGGAGAATATTGAATAATATTGGAGAATAATGATGGAAAATGATTTTAAGAATTAAAATGAAAAAAAAAAATTTGTTGATTAAACCAGAGATATCCTGTGTGCATATTTTGTTTTCACAGGCATTTGATTATTTGGAGCACAATAAAGCTGTATTTACTCTGAGCAAAAATTTCAGAATTTCTCCCATTAATGCTAGAACCCTTTGCTTTAAACATGCATGTTTACAGTGACATGTGGTAGCCATATACTCACTAGGGTGTTTGTGTGGGGCTGGAGGAGGAATGCATGCAGATTTATTCAATTCAGCACATTCCAAGAAGGTTGCTGATGAGGTTGGCTTCCATATATGCTGCTTTATTTATGGGAGCCACTCTGTATCAAACACAGCATCATGACTCTGCACTTATTGTGGCAGGTGACTTTAACAGCGCCACCCTCAAATGCCCACTGTTACACCCCTGTTACAGTTTAAGGACAGCTATAAGGCACAACCATGTCCACCATTTGGAAAATTGGACCATGCCGCTGTCTTTCTCATACCTATATACAAACAAAGGCTGAAGCAGGAAGCTCCAGTTCAAAGAGAGGTTTCATGCTGGTGGCCACTCTGCAGGATGCTCTGGATGATAAAGACTAGGACATGTTCAGGTGCAGCTCTGATGACACATTTACAGAAGCAGTTGTGGGATTTGTCGGGAAAGTAGAAGACAACACAGTCCACAAAACCATCATCAGAAGGTTTACCAATCTGAAACCATGGGTGGATAAAACCATCTGCAATGCTCTGAGATCCTGCTCAGCTGCCTACAATGCAGGGCTTGGCCTTGGGAAGATGGATGAATACAAGGTGCCGAAACTCAGATCTTACCTCAGAGCAGACACATCACAGGGTGGTCCAGGGTCTTTACACACTACTATAACCATTAAACTCAACGTGTTATCAAAATAATAAAACTCGGCTTTGTGTAAGAAGCAGTAGACCATGAAAGGGAGTGTATTATCCAAAATAACCTCATAGCTACTATTTGGTAAAATACACCAATGACTAGATCAATTTTGGAATTTGACATGTGGTAGGGTTTTTAGGAAAATTCTTGTGTAATGTAATCTTGTGTAAACTTGCATAGGTCAGGGTCTAAAATTTCACTTTCAGGTACCCAGCATTGTTCCTTTGGGCCATAGCCTTCCCAGTCAATGAGGTGTTTAAGGACTCCTCTTCGATGACCCATGGAAATATGACCTTGTATTGAGGGGTTGGCCTTCAATGTCAAGCGGGGGTGGAATGGTGTGAGTTGGGAGTATCAGATGAAGTTTTGTGCATACTTGGCCTAGGGAGGAATCTTGCCCAGTCCTCAGCATTATCACTGCAGAATATCTGCAGAAAGCAGCTACTATTGATCTCTAGCGTGTTAATAAAAGCAGTCCATACCCTTGAAGTGAATTTGGGCCCATGAACACTTACTATGTCTTAAGTATGCCAAAGTATCAAAACTCATGGGTAAAATTTAGCTCTGCCATTTCAAAGGATAATAGGAGGCGTGGACACCTACCACAATGGTGGGGCGTAAAATGAGTTGTGTGACAGAAGAATTAATACATTACAGGGTATCAGCTTTAATATTCATGGCCCTGGGGCAAAAGGATATCATAAAATGGAAGCATGCCAACTCTGAGACACAGAGTTAAATGTCTCCCTTCCTGCATCTATGGCCTGTATAGTCTTGTAGGTACTGAACTGTTCTGTGGGAATTTGGAGGTGGCATACGGTCTCCTAGTACACAAAGCACCCTGCTGCTCCTGAATCAGTTAGCACTACAAGAAAGGTAATAGTTCCTGAGCATTGGAGCTCAACAGAAAATTCTTGAGATTGACAAGAAACCTGAGGACACACCCTGGAAGCGCGGGTATCAGGGTCCCTGCCCTGAGAAGAGGCAGCTCAATGATGAAGAGGGCAGGCTCACACAAAGTGGTCAGTCATGTTTGAAGGCTGGTTGTTGGCAGGAGCTGTGGAGCTGTGTTCCATGACAATAATGAATCTGCAATTTATTATAATACCCACAATTTTTGGAGAATATTGAATAATATTGGAGAATAATGATGGAAAATGATTTTAAGAATTAAAATGAAAAAAAAAAATTTGTTGATTAAACCAGAGATATCCTGTGTGCATATTTTGTTTTCACAGGCATTTGATTATTTGGAGCACAATAAAGCTGTATTTACTCTGAGCAAAAATTTCAGAATTTCTCCCATTAATGCTAGAACCCTTTGCTTTAAACATGCATGTTTACAGTGACATGTGGTAGCCATATACTCACTAGGGTGTTTGTGTGGGGCTGGAGGAGGAATGCATGCAGATTTATTCAATTCAGCACATTCCAAGAAGGTTGCTGATGAGGTTGGCTTCCATATATGCTGCTTTATTTATGGGAGCCACTCTGTATCAAACACAGCATCATGACTCTGCACTTATTGTGGCAGGTGACTTTAACAGCGCCACCCTCAAATGCCCACTGTTACACCCCTGTTACAGTTTAAGGACAGCTATAAGGCACAACCATGTCCACCATTTGGAAAATTGGACCATGCCGCTGTCTTTCTCATACCTATATACAAACAAAGGCTGAAGCAGGAAGCTCCAGTTCAAAGAGAGGTTTCATGCTGGTGGCCACTCTGCAGGATGCTCTGGATGATAAAGACTAGGACATGTTCAGGTGCAGCTCTGATGACACATTTACAGAAGCAGTTGTGGGATTTGTCGGGAAAGTAGAAGACAACACAGTCCACAAAACCATCATCAGAAGGTTTACCAATCTGAAACCATGGGTGGATAAAACCATCTGCAATGCTCTGAGATCCTGCTCAGCTGCCTACAATGCAGGGCTTGGCCTTGGGAAGATGGATGAATACAAGGTGCCGAAACTCAGATCTTACCTCAGAGCAGACACATCACAGGGTGGTCCAGGGTCTTTACACACTACTATAACCATTAAACTCAACGTGTTATCAAAATAATAAAACTCGGCTTGGATGAGAAGGAGCAATCTTCACTTTATTGCAGACACTCAGCACATTCAAGACACCAAACAACAAACCACAATGTGCTAGGCACGGTGCAGTCAAGTGAGAAAGTCCCCTGAAATTACCTTTCTATTTATCCCCAGCACTACAAGGCACATCCTTTTTTTAATTTACATAGTCCCTGTAATTTCCCATTATTTCTAATTCTAAGCCCTTTGCTCCTCCTACCCTAATTTACATGTCTTCTCAGACTTCTCAATATTTCTTGCTTTTACTCAGAACGCCTGTCTTGCAGTTTAATTTCATGTTCTCTGAATTTCCCTTATTTTCTCACATAAGCACACTCTACTTCCTTCATTCTTCACATTTGTTCAGAGCTCTAATTTCAGACAGGAATCTCACGGACTAACTCTGCATATAGGATGTGTAAGTCTACCATAATTATTCCTCTCGTTTTATGGTTTTAAACTTATTTACTAAGCTAATGCCTTCATATATTATGACATTAATGTAATATGCTGCTTCTGGTGCCTGACTCTAAATACATTATGTTCTACTTGTTATAAGGCATGCTTGTATCATTTTCAACATCCGTCTGCAATTACCTAGACCAGCCATAGACATGCATGTGCATATATGTTTAGTTTAGCAGTAAGTAAATTTATCTCTCCATATCTCTTGTCTAGCTCAGTCTTTTGGGCCTTCTTCTCATAAGGCTCCAGTAAACAACCTGCATGTGCCCTACGGCATTACTACCTGATTCACCTGCCTTTACAATCTCATTCACGTCTCACTACTCCCAAGCTTCCCCTGTTCACCCTGAGTCACCATCTGACCTCCCCTGGATGTTCTTATCTCCTTAAGAACTTAACTTTTTTGTTATTAATATTTCATAATTGTTATCTTCATAATAAAGTACATTACTTTTCCTAATTTTGCCTTCAAGCATGGTTATTACTTTTATAAAGTATTAAATAATAATAATAAGTAGTGTGAATTATTTCTAGGTGCAATGACATAAGATGGTCTTGTAAAACCTGTACATTTGAAGCAGACAAAGGCTTGTATTGTTGAAGCAATTTAGAGTTAAACATTGTAATGCTCATTGGACACATTTGTCAGTCACATTAGGGGAGCTTTCTTTATTATTTGTCTGTTTTGTTGCTCTAGTTGTTTCCTTTCAGACACACAGCATTTTGAGCATATTGGCTGCCATCTAAAAAGGCATTGCAGTGTGTCCAGACAGCCAGCTCAGCACTCTTCAAGTTTTTGGCAGCTATTTTGGGTTTTTCTTGTTTTTTTCATGTACAATACAGCAGAGCTAAACTGATAATGGTACAACTTATTAACTCTTGGTACAATAATAACTGGGACTTTATTCCTCTGGAGATCCAGCATTCTCCTACAAGCGGAGAGCTCACCTTCATTGTATGTACATAAACAAAGGCTCATTTATATAATCAAATCTCTCAGATCATCTGTCTGTGTCCCTGATCCTATCTACAAACCACTCATCTGCAGATAAAAACCATCCATGAACGCAGTCAAGATATGTACTAAGGAAGCCACATGGACTCACTGAAAGGATCCTAATGGCCTGCCCAGATCAGTTAGCAGAGGTATTTACCACCATCTTTAACCTCTCGCTACTACAGTCTGCAGTCCCCAACTGCCTCAAGTCAGCCCAGTTGCTTTAACTGCCATCATCACCATGTTTTGAGAGGCTCGTCCACTCTTACATTAAATCTGTCATCCCTACTGATGTTGACCAACAGCAGTTTGCATATCGAGCAAAAGGACTGACAAAGAGTGCAGCCATCATAGCTCTCCACACAGCAGTTACACACCTGGATCCGGATAAAACCTGTGTAAGAATGCTGTTGGATACTGGACTTCCTGAGCAACAGACCCCAGAATATCAGGATGGGTGTTCACACATTATCCACTTTCATCCTGAACACTAGCACACCACAGGGGTGTGTCCTCAGCCCTCTCCTCTACTCCCTCTTTACTCATGACTGCTCCCCCAGCCATCCTACCAACACCATCATCGAATTTGCTGATGATACCATCATAGATAACTGAGAATATTGAGACAGCCTACAAGGAGGAGTTTCAGCATCTAACAGAATGGTGCGACCACAATAACCTGGACTTAAACACTACTGGACTTAAAAGCCAAGGAACTGATCTCACTGATTTGGATTTCAGGAGATCTAAGTACAGTGAGCACTCTGCCCTCCACATGAACTGGGATGAGAGAGAACTTTAGGTTCTCTTGTGTGCACATCTCAGCAGACCTCACCTGGACTGCACACATCTCCTATCAGGTGGGGAAGGTACAACAGACTCTACTTCCTCAGGAAGTTAAGACACGCTTACCTCTCTCCTCACTCAGCTTCTATCAGTCAGCAATAGAGAGCCTCCTGACCTACTGTGCCATAGTGTGGTTCACCAGCTGGGTGGTGAGTATGAGCATGTCATCAGTATGACACTTTTTTTCCCTTCTTTTTTTCAAAACTGTTTGTCAAGAGCTCCACAGGGACTATATTCATGGATGGGCTGCTATATAGGATGATAATGCACCCCTATGACCTGCACAGTCACCAGATTAAAATATTATTGAGCCACTGTCAAATTTTTCTGAGGAGCGAATCAGGAAATGTTTTCTCCACCAGCATCACATAGAGACCTGGCCACTGTTCTGCAAGAGGAAAGACTTGTGTACGATTGGAATTGTGCAGGACTTGTATCACTCATTCCCAAAATGAAGTAATGCTGTTTTGGCTGCAAAATTGGGCCCTACACCATATTAATGACTTATTGTGGTCTAAATCCATGTGTTTTAGTTTCATTGGCCACCGCCTACATATTCTGTTACACAACATACCTAACAGGCATCCAAGTTTTGGCAGTGGTGGAAGCATTTGTAAAGAAGTATCTTAGAGAACTAAAATGTCTCAAAGAACCAGATTCATTTTCTGGGATGTATGGTTTGCAGCTGAGCACCTAGTACAAAATGGGAAATTACTGGTCAAAATTAAGAGGCTATAAATTTGATTGTCTTGTGCTGAAGGTTTTTTTGCTTACTTAAAAAAAGAATTCTGGTGAAAACAGCTTAACTTTCCAAGACTTCATTGACAGATAGCCTGCTCTGTTCTGTGAATCTCAAGTAAGCCCTGATGCAAGTAGCACTGATGTTACCTTCAAATGCTAAATCCCAGAAATTCTCTCAGAAAACATGGGGACTGAAGAACAAAAATCACCAATTTCATAAGCTCGACCATTGAAAAAAAATTACACAAATACCACATGCATCCACAAATTATGATGTCATTTGGGAGGCTAATGTTGACATTCAGCTAATGTAGACATCAATTATCAGATTGGGGGAAAACCTGATCTCTGAGACTTTGTTTTTTAGTACCAGGTGTGCAGGTTTGAGTATTTTTAAAAAATTATGGTCTTCTGGGATTTTGATAAAAACTCAATCCCACAAAAAAAAACCCAAAAGATAAGTTTGAGCTGCCATTAAGGAAATAGTAAGTCAAATAATCACTCTTTACAACTGTGGTGAGAAGAAAAGCATCTCCATCATTATAAAACATCAGTGGTGATCTTTTTTCACCATTACAGTTGATTTGGATTTTGGGGTTTGTATGATTGCTTATTTTGGCAGTATATGATATTTCAAGGTCTATATTAACTTCAGTATAGGCCAACTGTGTGTCCTTTTGAGCTGGCCTGACAGAGACAACTTTCAGTGAAATAATGAAGCTTTTCACAGCCCTCAGTTTATCTTTAGCTAGAACTATCAGCCTTTGCAGGACAATGCTGCCTGTGCCCAAAGGATATGTTTGTGATTTTCAAACAAACTGCATGGTTTCCATTTTCCAACCATTCGACATAATACAAATATACTATAGAAACACATTAAAGACATACACACTATAAATATACCTGTAACATCCGGGTAACCCCGCCCGACGCCGTGATCGAACCCGGACCTCCGTGGAAGCTGTGTGCACCCACACGCATTGGAATAGACCCAAACGCAGGATAAAACAAGCAAATCCCATTTCCAGCATTTACATACATTTAGGGACTATGGTGATACAAAATCCAGGATATAATTGAGTTGATTGTAATGATAAATTCGGTCAAAAAGAATAGAAGGCTTCTAAATTTAAAAAAAAAAAGTCTTACTTTCGTTGTTGTTTAATAGGGGCCGATCACCAAGGCTTGAGAGAATCATTTTTTATCACCATTAATGTTTTGTGTGTAAATAAAATTTAAATAATGTGAGGCTCAATTTCCACTGTTAAACAAACTTTTATTTTAAACTAACTGCTGTACCCGAAAATGTAAAATAAATCACTTGCTGCACAGGATGTTTGTCAGAGACACATCCACCAAACTGCAGGTGTTTAGAATAGAGAAAGCAAACAGCTTTTAGAAACTGTAATATTTCAATTTGAGATAGACAGCAGCAAAATTTGCATACAATTTAATTATATGAAAATGTTGATCATTACTTTAATTGTCTTTATGCATAAACAACCACCCTTAGTTAATGAACAAATTAAAAGGCTATTTTATGCTATCCTGTTGCTAATTTTCTGTGCAGCACAAATACCTAAAGTAGATCATTTTTATGCATCCCACACTGTATTACAGAAGGGTAGGAAGTACCTGTAATCCTTACTTCTGTAATCCAAAAGGATGGGAAAATTGATAACAATAGATGCACTACTTGGTATTTGGTACACAGGATGAAACATTTTTCATTGTCCTCCATCATATGTAAACCACTGAATTTTGATCATACTGAGTCTAACATTAAACTAGCATCCAGAGTCTGCTTGTCATACATTGCTGAAAATGCGTGGGGAATACATACAACAAAGCAGTCTACGATTACTCACCTGCCAGCACCCCCTCTGGTGGTGTGGCAGGGAACTGTACCAGTGGTTCCTGACAATACCATACACACATACCAGAAAATCACCACACTCTTACTACAAAAACCACATGTGTAACGTCAGCGTGAAATTTGCATTCATGAGCTTAACTTTTTCAAATAGATATTTCTATAATTGTATTTGGGATGACAATTTTTCTGCTTAGTTTTTATAGTTATTATTTTAATGTATTTTCAGCAGTATAAATAATGTCATTTGAAATTATGTTTATTTTTGTAACCTTGGATTTTGTGTAACCTTGGTATCTAAATGGGAAAAGTCATTCAGCAATAGAGAGAATAAGTCGAAAAACTTTTGTCTGCTCTATAACTGCTAGTTATAATTTACATTTTTTAAAAATACAAATAGTGGTGCCATGTAAACATTACTTAAAAAGGTGCTTTTATTACTAATACTAAGACTTTTCTTGAGTAAATCATATACGATTTATTTTGTTGTTTTGTTGTGTTTGTATCTGTAGTGGTATTCTTTTAGTATGTTATCTATTTAATAAAGCTAATTTATTTGTATTCAGTTACTAATAGCTAGAAACCTAAAACTACATTTAAACAGTGTATTATTGCAAATAAAATTAGTGAGGTAATGTAGTCACTCTTCTCTTTTAAAGCCTTTCACCATTTGACTTGCTTAGCAAGACATTACTTCCCCTCCTCTGCAGTCTCTAAAAATTGAACTAAAATGTAATGCATTTACATTTACAACATTTATCAGACACCGTTATCCAGTGCGACACTAAGCGCTTTGTTGTCTCTACCAAAAATATTCCATCATTCAAGTTCATTATGTCTGTGACAACATGAAAGAAAACACAAGGGATGTATTTATTTTTATTATGTTTATTTATTGCACTTTTTTGTAATATATATGTCCATTGGTGAAGAATGATAGGGTGAGGGAGTATACTACTCCTCCCTTAGAGAACAGCCAATTTGCCTCCTTGGCTTCCCTGCCTTGGATGGCTGTGGCAGCACTGGGATTTGAAGGTGGGTCAAGGTTTCCAAACTGGTCAAAGAGCCATGTATTTGAGGGTGAATCCAAATATTATCACAACAAATACAATAATTAAGTACACTCTTCAACACTCTTCAACAAGACAAAAAAGAAATAAATCATCCATCATATTCAACATGCATTTCTGTTCAGCACCATCTTTAAAGCAGTGGCGGGCCGTGCATTTCACACCTAAAAATTATTTTCCACAGTCTTCACTGGTGTCCTTCCTGAGTTAATCCACCTCTATACCATCATTATGACGCCACGGCAATAGATACTAATCAACCGTTAAATAGCAAAGTAAAAAAGAAATTAGGTGACAGTATTTCACACCTCACAAGGAATAGTCAATTTTATAACAGTCTGCCTTGAAAATGCATTTGTAAGGATGTCTGTGACCAAATTAATTGCTACTCCTCTGTCAGCCATTGTGAGTTAAAATATATATTTTTTATTTAGTTTGTGCGGTTCGCTGCCTCTGACTACTCCACTTATCCAATCAAAGGACAGGAAATTGCTGACGTAATCGTATGCCTGCTAGATAGCCCCAGTGATGCCAACTCGAAATCTGATTGGTTAATGGATCAGTTTCATTGCCACTTATTTTAAACTACTGGCGCCTGCACTATTGATTCTGAAGGCCTTAAGGCAGATTTCTTTCACCCTGGAAACACATGATGTCAGCCACTAGCTGAAATATGATTGGATAAATACTCTTATCATAAATATACACTACTGGAAGCAGCGCAACCAAGAGAAAAGCTATGAAATGTAGAGAATAGACTATTGGGAATAATTTAATACACATTCATGGAAAAAATATATTGAATATATTAAAATGCAAGTCAGTGATTTAGATCACTGCTGTTTAGGCCAGCAGAGAAGGCCTTGCTGGCCCTGACGGTCCGCCAATGGTTTTAAGTACTTTCTGGAAAATTCCTTGCACATTTACTTTTCTGGCATTTGGCAGATGCCCTTATCCAGAGCAACATAAAAAAAAGTGCTTTAAAGTCTCTATCAATTAATACATTAACACTGGTTCAATAGTTCACAGGATGCCATCAGCCAAAAACTGTGTTGGGAGGAACGTTTTTTTTTTTTTTTAAATAAAACAAACAGGGAAGATAAAAGCTAGTTTAAGTGTTTCAAGAAAAGGTAGGTCTTCATCCGTCGTTTGAAGGCAGCCAGTGACTCAGCTGCACCTCAGTGTCAGAACAGAGAAGAGTGTAGATTTATACCTACCTTGTACCCTGAGAAATGGTGGGACCAGTTGAGCAGTGCTAGTAGATCAGAGGAAACGGTGCAGTTTGAGGAGCTTTGAGGTAAAAGGGTGCTGGGTATTCTTGGCTTTGTGCGCTCCCTCCATTGGATTCCAGTAGCTGCATTCATCAGTGTTTCGTATCTGATGCATGCAGCTACTGGAAGCCAATGAAGGGAGTGCAGCAATGGGGTGGTGTGTGAGAACTTAGGCAGGTTAAAAACAAGTCACACAGCTGGATTTTTATTTTTATTTATTTATTTAATTTTATATTTTTATTTATTATTTGCATTGGACGAATTGCATTCAGAGGGAGACCTGCCAATAGAGAGTTGCAGTAGTCCAGTCTCGAAATGACAAGAGACTGAACAAGCATTCGAGCAGCCTGTGTGGATAGTAGAACAGTAGAACAGTACTTTTCATACGTCAAAACTTCAGTTCAATTCAATAACATTTTATTTGTATAGTGCTTTTAACAATGGACATTAACTCAAAGCAGCTTTACAGAACATAAGTTAATATTAGTTAACACAAGTTAATATTAGACTTATTTTTACATTTATTTGTATTTATCTCTAATGAGCAAGCCTGAGGTGATTGTGGCAAGATAAAACTCCCTTAGATGGTAAGAGGAAGAAACCTTGACAGTAACCAGGCTCAAAAGGGAACCCAGCCCCATTTGGAATTTTGAATGTCAGAAATCTTCATTATGTGTTATCCACCTGGAGCTGGTACATCTCTAGATGCCTCTGGATCCTTGCTAGGTTGGCCTGTTCTCACTGAAGGTCTGAAATCTTCATGAAGTGGAATACAACTGGAGCTGGCACAATCTTTGTTTGCCTCAAGAGAAGGGTAGAAAAAGAGAAGCAAATGGAGAGAATTAGTGTAGCTGCTGTTCATAATATTACCTAGCACTAGATGATAATGTGCATTTGACTAGATGTACTAGAGCACAAGGTTATGGGATGTATTATGTGTATACCTGGCTAAAGAGATATGCCTTTAATCTTCATTTAAACTGGGAGACTGTGTCTGAGTCCCAAACACTGTCAGTAAGGCTATTGCAAAGTTAAGGAGCTACAAAAATACAAAGCTACAAGAATACAAAAATGCTCTACTACCATTAGTGGACTTTGATATTTTACCAGAAGTCCTGATTTTTGTGATCAAGTCCAGAAAAATCACAGATAGTTAATAGAAGTCCTTGAAGAGGATAGCAAATCTTCTCAGCAAAAACAGGGTGACAAAGATTTTAAGATCCTTAACACTTCACAAACATAGTATACAAAACAATATAACACTTAGTTTGAATTTGCAGAACCATAATGTTCAAGTCAGCAAATTGTTTTCATTCACTTCTATGTACTGAATCTCACTTAAGTCCTGTGACCCATTAATGAACGAGATTTGATGAATCTGAACGAGAGGGGTACTGATTCTGTACTACCTGAAGGAACTAGTTTGTGAAAAATATAAATGAGCTGGGAATTGCTGTTCATGAACAAATTACACAAACAAGATCAATCAGGTCTTCACCTGTCATTTTGACAAAACTTAAGTGACTCATCTTTTCAGACATTTAGGAGAAGTTCATTCAACCACATAGGTGCCAGAAAAAGGATAAGACTCAATGTATCTTGTACCCTGCAAAATGCTATAACCAGTCAGGCAGAGCTAGAATATCTGATGACAAATGACAAGAGCCTTAACAAGCACCTCAGTGGCCAGCATGGATAGAAATTACTGAATCCTTCTGATGTTGTTAAAAAGAAACTGAAATAAGCAGTCAAATTAGCATTGTGTGAGGAAAAGGACAGTTGATTATCTATGGTTACCCCACGGTTGCAAGCAGTGGCTAAAGGAGAGATTAGCGGGAATATAGCCCTTACTTTGAGTCTGAATAAGAGTGATAAGACCTACTGATTCCAAAGAAACCAGTAATTTTCATTTCATTAGGTGAATGAGGATCTGCTAAATTAGTGATGTCATTTATTCTGTTTGCCAGCCTTTCAACAAGAAAAGATAGAGGGTGGAACAGTGTGTTTGAAAAGTACTAAAACAAGCCTTAAATAGTGTTGTATTGTTCGTAGCATAATTTGTGATTGTCTAAAATGAATGTGTAAATTGCTGCTATTTCTTTTAAAAAATATTCTAGCATTATCCGTATTTGTGATCACTCTCTCAAAATTAGCCTGAACTGACTGAAATAACTCTTGAAAATTAATTCACCAGACCTTCGCTTTGTGGACTGGATATGTCAATTTTAATAAATCATAATTCTAAAATGTGCCTCTGAAATACTTATATTGAGTGAATGAAATAATGACAAAGGACGTCCACTTCTATGCCTTTCTGTGACTCTTCCAGTCTCTCTGTATCTCGGTCGCAACCTGCTGATGACACTCTGTGACACTCTAAGCTCAGTGGCCACTTCCCTCTGAGAACATCCTGTTTGAAGCCTCGCAATGGCAAGGTACTGTTGATCAGTTGTTAGGTGTCGTCTTGGTCTCATTTTGTCAAAATGTGAACAGCATGATGAAGAGGACTGTTTAAATACCAATTCTAATTGAACCAGAAAATTTATTGGTCGATTCATGGATCAAACACCAGTTGTGAATTTTGCCATTAAGCACCTGGTATTTATCCATTTATTTATTTATTTTCATTTATTATTTATTTTGTTTCATATTGATGCTTATGTTCATTTTATGTTTTGTTGTCTCACTTTAAAAACTCTATGACATTGTTTTATATTTGCCCTACAGTTCTTGTTCGTATTTATGTGATAAATTTAAAAAAAGTCTGTCCAGTGGTAACTGAACCGGTAATAACATTTTTCTCAGGCTTCTGATTGGCCAACATGGCTTTACGGTTGAGATTATATTGCCACCTCTTGGTTTGGCATGCTCTTGACAGTGCTTCAGACCATGTTTTTGCGTTTTCATGTGGACAGAGATTTTTTTTAAACTGTGCTTGTGTGGACGAGATTTTTTTTTAAAAAAACAAAGGAGGAAAAACTCCTGTTTTAAAAAATACCCGTGTATGTGTGGACTGTCATATTAACTGCTTTTTTACGTGAGTAAACAGCACACAAACACATCTGTACTTTTTGCACGTAGCCACCACTTTATTATACCTCCGCCCAGTGCCCCCTCCAGGACAGAAACAGTATTAGGCATTCAAACTGTCAATCATTAATGTAGTTTCACTACATAGATTATCCCACATCTTCCTTTTTAACAAAGAGGAAACAATTAAAAGAAACATATAGCTGGCATATTGCTCTTATCAGACATCTCTTAGAACACAATAACCAATATCTTTTATAAAGATGAACACTACCTGAAAACTGTTCACTTCAGATTACTGCAAATTATGAAAAACACATTACCACTAAAGACTGTTGTTCCTCAACACTACAGCAACACTTTTCAACACTACAGCAACACTTTTCAACACTACAGCAACACTTTCAGGGGGTAACTGAGTACTGTGAAAACTGTCCTCGAAAACTACAACCAAAACTATAAATGACTATAAATACAGCCTTTTAGGTTTCACAACTGGCCTCCCAGATCTGGTCCTGGGTTCTGATCCTTTGGGACTGGCAGGAAATGTTTGAGGTGCCAGAGGGGTTTGGGTCTCTGTGATATTCTCAGCCAACTGGGAACCAGCCAAGGTATCACATCCACTCTCCTTTGTATCCATATGAATGAGGAGATGACGGTTCCTACAAACAGCACCATGAGGCACATTCACCTGGTAAGAACACGGAGTGGAATGTATCTTGTAACACGGAGTGGAATGTATCTTGTAACCCGGAGTGGAATGTATCTTGTAACACGGAGTGGAATGTATCTTGTAACACGGAGTGGAATGTATCTTGCACCACAGTTCCAAAGACCTTTTGATCTGTAACCCACACCTGGTCACCAGGTAAGAGCTTGTGCAGGACATTCACACGATGACGTTTATTGAAACATCTCATGTATGCACTTCTTTTCTCTCTCTCATGAGCACTTACAGTGGTAACAAAGGGTCCAGCAACCTGGGAAGGGTTGGCACAGTGGTATGAAGATGGCGTCCCATTAGCAGTTGGGCTGGGCTGTACCCATTATGCAAAGGAGTTGACCTGTATGACAGTAAATCAAGGTAAGGATTTTGTGCCTTTTTAAGAAGGTTTTTTACCATCTGTACAGCCTGCTCAGCCTCTCCATTGCTGTGTGGATGTTTTGGGCTGCTGGTAACATGTTTGAATCTGTACAATAGCTGTGAATTCCGAGAAAGTACTGGATGAGAATTGTGGCCCGTTATCGCTCCCTAAAGTCTCTGGAATGCCACGAAGATAGATTTTAGGTGCATAGTGCATAGAGCTGGTGAGTGAAAGGTTTGCCACCTTGACGTATTGTGAATAGTAATCCACAACTAACAGGTATGTTTTCCCTTTAAAGAAAAACAGATCTGTCCCTAGCTTTCACCAGGGCTCCTCAGGAAACTCAGTTGGGATCAAAGGTTCAGTGTGATTGGTGCGCTCTTTGATGCAAGCATGACATTTCATGACCAGCTCTTTCACCTGCTGACTAAGTCCTGGCCACCACACTTTGCCATGCACGTTCCCGGCATTTAGCCACTCCTTGGTGTCCACTCCTTGTGCAGCCTTTCAAGGACTTCGTTCCTCAATGCAGAAGGAATAACGAGACTTGTACCTTTTAGAAGAAGACCATCATGAACGTACAGGTAAGCTCGTTCAGGCCAGTATAGTTTCTCAGCCCCTGTGCAATGACCAGACTCGGGCCACCCATCTTGACACATTTTCATAACGCTTGAGCACACACTATCTAATTTGAGGAGATCTCCCAAGTTGTCCAGGAAAGATTGGCTTGCTGGGAGATGCTCCATGATGTTGTCAACATAAATGTTAGTGCTTTCCATGAACTCCTCATCCACATTCTCTTTGGCAGCAGGTAATGGAGCATGCGACAGTGTGTCTGCAGTCATACAAGAAATCTTGTATGAATAGTGCATCGATCTCACCTGGAAGCGTTGGATGCGGGGAGGTAGGGTGTCCAGTTCTTGGCCACCTAGGAGACTCAGTAAGGGTTTATGGTCAATTTCCATCACAAGTGTTGGTCAATCAAAATGTCACGCAATCTCTCACATGCCCAGGTCAGAACGAGGGCTTCCTTTTCTACCTGTGCGTATCTTTGCTCGACAGGCAACACATAGGCAACAGGTCTCCAGTCATCACCATCTTGTTGCAGTAGGACTGCGCCCAGTCCATATGATGACGCATCTCCTGATACTTTGATTGGCTTATTTGCAACGTACAGGGCCAGCACTGGTGCAGATGACAAGTCTTTTTGCAAGTCTTGAAAAGATTTGACTTGTGCTCCCCCCCAGAACCAACATTTTTTCTTGGAAAGAAGATCCCTGATAGGTTTATCCTTTTCTGCTAGATGGGGGATAAATTTACCCAGCTAGTTGACCATTCCAAGAAAGCTTCAGTGCTCGCTGATGTTCAATGGCTCGAGCATCTCTTGGATGGCAACAGACTTATCTGGGTCTGGTTGCACACCTGATATAGTCTGATATAATGTGTCCGAGAAACTTGACTACATGCTGGAACAAGGCACATTTGTCTAAAGTTGAGGGTAATACCAGCATTTTCCATCTTTTGGAACACAGCGTAGAGCCGTGCCTCATGTTCCTCTTGAGAACACCCCCACACAAATTCAAATTCAAATTTTTTATTTGTCACATACATATACATACACAGTACGACATGCAGTGAAATGTTTTTGAAAGAGATCCATAAAAATGATAGATAAAAAGATAAAAATAAAACTAGAGTATCTTAAAAGTATAAAAATAGAAAATAAAGTAAAATAAAATATAATATAGATAAATAAAAATAAAATAAAAATATGAAAATATAGGTGTAAGAATATGAAAATATAGGTGTAAGTAGATATATATCCATCCAAATAATCAGAATCAGGTGTTCCAATCACTTCCATGGCCACAGGTGTATAAAATCAAGCACCTAGGCATGCAGACTGTTTTTACAAACATTTGTGAAAGAATGGGTCGCTCTCAGGAGCTCAGTGAATTCCAGCGTGGAACTGTGATAGGATGCCACCTGTGCACCAAATCCAGTCGTGAAATTTCCTCACTCCTAAATATTCCACAGTCAACTGTCAGCTGTATTATAAGAACGTGGAAGTGTTTGGGAACGACAGCAACTCAGCCATGAAGTGGTAGGCCACGTAAACTGACGGAGCGGGGTCAGCGGATGCTGAGGCGCATAGTGCGAAGAGGTCGCCAACTTTCTGCAGAGTCAATCACTACAGACCTCCAAACTTCATGTGGCCTTCAGATTAGCTCAAGAACAGTGCGCAGAGAGCTTCATGGAATGGGTTTCCATGGCTGAGCAGCTGCATCCAAGCCATACATCACCAAGTGCAATGCAAAGCGTCGGATGCAGTGGTGTAAAGCACGCCGCCACTGGACTCTAGAGCAGTGGAGACGCGTTCTCTGGAGTGACAAATCGCGCTTCTCCATCTGGCAATCTGATGGACGAGTCTGGGTTTGGCGGTTGCCAGGAGAACGGTACTTGTCTGACTGCATTGTGCCAAGTGTAAAGTTTGGTGGAGGGGGGATTATGGTGTGGGGTTGTTTTTCAGGAGCTGGGCTTGGCCCCTTAGTTCCAGTGAAAGGAACTCTGAATGCTTCAGCATACCAAGACATTTTGGACAATTCCATGCTCCCAACTTTGTGGGAACAGTTTGGAGCTGGCCCCTTTCTCTTCCAACATGACTGTGCACCAGTGCACAAAGCAAGGTCCATAAAGACATGGATGACAGAGTCTGGTGTGGATGAACTTGACTGGCCTGCACAGAGTCCTGACCTCAACCCGATAGAACACCTTTGGGATGAATTAGAGCAGAGACTGAGAGCCAGGCCTTCTCGTCCAACATCAGTGTGTGACCTCACAAATGCGCTTCTGGAAGAATGGTCAAAAATTCCCATAAACACACTCCTAAACCTTGTGGACAGCCTTCCCAGAAGAGTTGAAGCTGTTATAGCTGCAAAGGGTGGACCGACGTCATATTGAACCCTATGGATTAGGAATGGGATGTCACTTAAGTTCATATGCGAGTCAAGGCAGGTGAGCGAATACTTTTGGCAATATAGTGTATATGTATGTATATATATATATATATATATATATATATATATATATATATATATATATATATATATACACATAAATGCAGACATGAACATGAAGGGATGTATGTGTATATGGCATATACTGAGGTGATCCAGTGTTTATCATTAAAGTGTCCATGTGCTGGAATGATTGTATGAAGTGACCTGTCCAGTGTCAAAGTGTCAGTTGGTGCAAATGTGCGAGGTTGTGCAAAGTGATGAAAAGTGATGAAAAAAAGCAGAGAGAGTCCCCATAACTGTATCAGGTTGTAGGTATTTCCTGGTTCAGACTCCGAATGGCCTGTGGGAAGAAGCTCCTCCTCATTCTCTCTGTGTTTGCCTACTTACACGAGTACATCTTCCATGTAACAGACCACTACATCCAGGCCATCGATGACTTCTGTTACCATGCGGTTTTGAAAGTGTTCGATGCGATACCGAAGGGCAGACGATTGAAGTAGTACCGCCCAAACGGTGTGATAAAAGTTGTCAGCTTGGCAGACTGCTCAGCTAGAGTGATTTGCCAAAATCCCATGTTCGCATCGAGCTTACTAAAAACACAAGCTCCCGCTAACAGTCCAAGGGTCTGTTCAACAGAGGGAAGAATGTATTTCTCCCTTCGCACTGATTCATTGAGCTTTGTTAAATCAACGCAGATCCGTGGGTCGCAGGACTTTTTAGGCACCACAACAATACCTGCACTCCACTCAGTGGGCTCATCTACCTGCTTATGACCCCCAAATGCTCCATGCGTTGCATTTCCTTTTTTACTTTAGGCATGAGTGGAAGACGGATGTGCCATGGAGTTCTGAGGGAAAATGGGATAGCTCCTAGGCTCAATTTAATAGTGTATGGTCTCTATATGCTTATGTCATCATCGTGTGTGACAAGACCAAGTTTGGTAATGGCAGGTCTACCTAGCAGTGACGATTGCAGACTTTTAACAACATACACTTCCTCCAATGAATGCTTGTTGCCTTTCTGAAGTAGCATGTTTGAAAATCCAATCACATTGAGTGGTTTTCTCATGTTGAAGCGTGCTCTTCCGTAGATCACATTTTTCTTCACAACAAAGAATGTGTGAAACCCCTCTTTCACTGTGTCGTATTGTTGCATGTTTTCATTTGCCAAATTTAACCCTTTTGAAATGTCGTCTGCTTCATCGCCCATACAGTACATGAGAGTATTTATTTGAATGTCTTGCGAGGAAGCGTGGAGATTACTGGCCTGACGGAAACGTTCGAAACGTCTAATCCATTTTTCCTATTTGTGGGGTTTGGAGAAGTTAAATAGCTCTGGTGACAGGATGCTAAATGTAGCACATGGGCCTGGCACACCCTGAAATTGGGGTGTGGGATTTGCTCAGCATTCGCTGGAGAGGTGGTGCCAGTGCAATCGACATCAGCACTGCCTCGGGGGAGCTCGGAGGGAGATGGGGGCTTGATGGGAGATGGCAGTGAGAGTAATCGATGGTCAGTGCCTCAAGCCAAATGTTGTGGCTTTCCTACCCATACTTTAGTGAGAATATACAGAGTGACTCAATTACTCAGTATGGAGAAAATCTACCTAACTGTTGGTTCCAAACAGCTGTTGGGAAATGCTTTTCTAGGCAGCCATAATCCGATGTCCAGTCACTTGGGTCATGCGACGTATCAGGACTCTCGCCGTCCCAACTCATGGAGGTTGCTAAACTGAAAAAATAATTCTCTGACGGGTTCTAGTCTCTCCCCTTTCAAACAAACATCATAGGACACCACATTGACACACCAAAATGGATGGTTGTATGCAGCCGTCCCTATCGTTTGCCCAAAAAAGTAGTTCACAATGAACTTCAGGCAATGCTTATAGCCAATAGACCAAGATAGCTGTACAAGCACAATGCAAGGGTCGGTGTCTACCCAGAATCGGCAAATTAGTAGTTATCTGCCACTCGTAGCTGATCTGTTCATTCAGAACAGTCTAAGTTTAACATCCTATAGCCGACAGGAACTATTAGAAATTGGATTAAAACACACCAACAATAACACTATCAACATTTGACTCATCTCTTTTGAGATCTCCAGAACAAGAGAGGCCATGCACTCTTCCCAGCTGGGTGGAAGTGCTTGCAACATACACAAAGTTGCAGGCCCCCATGGCATACCCAGATGTTTACTTACTGCTGTAATGTGGCTGACAAAAGTATTAATATTGAGTGTGATGGAGTTATATCTTCAAGCAAAAACAGAAACTGCTGGGACTTTGGGGGGTTTTGGAAAGTGTGTCATAAAACAATTCACATTCCTACATTCCTGTGTGTATCTCCCCCTCTTCAAGGAAACAATGGTGAAACTATCTTGCAGATCTCACCAAGAATGTGCATTCTCTTACCCTTCAGGTTCTAATCTCAAGGAATAATATGATGATATACTTACTTTTACCCATTCAAAACCAGGTCTTCTGTGGACTTATAGATTTTACGACCCTTTGTCTCTCTTGGCATTGGCAAAAGACTAAGGGAAGCATCTGCATTCAGAACTTCCCACACTATTATTGTGTGTCCCTATTGCCAGGTATGACTTTGACTTAAGTTTAAATGGAGTTATGTTCAATCATTTTAGTTTTCTATCTACTTAATAAATTAAGAATAGTCAACCCTCTAAATTGTGATAAGCATCAGATTATACTTATATTAATTATTAATTGGAGTCAGATTATCATTATACACAGAGTTTAAAGAACGAAGCTAAATTCTAATGAATTAAGCAAATTCTTCTAGAAGCACAAAGGAAAGGTAGGACATGAGATCCCTTCACACACACCACTGGATTCTGTCATTGGGTCAGTGGGTGGTCCTTACACTGCCCTGTAGCACTTATACCCATAATCATGAAGTGGTTTGAGCAGTTAGTCCTGGCTCACCTAAAAACCAGCCTACCAACCCCACTTGACCCTGATCAATTTGCCTACTCTTGGAACAGGAGCATTGAGGATGCTGTTTCAATAGCACTGCACACCATACTAACACACCTGACCAACAAGAACACATATACAAGAATGGTGTTTGTTGATTTCAGTTTGCCATTCAGTGCAGTCATCCCCTCCAAGCTGATCACTAAACTTGGTGACCTTGGCATCAACACCTTTCTGTGTAATTAAATAACATCACCTCCTCAACCATCACAATGAACACCAACATAGCCCAAGGCTGTGTACTGAGTCTCCTGTATTCTCTTCACTGCAGGCCTGTGTATGGTTCTAACAACATAATAAAGTTTGCAGACAACACCGTGGTGATTGGCCTTATCAGTGTCAATTAAGAACCTGGCTGCATGGTGCACTGACAATAACCTGCTCCTTAATACCAGCAAGACCAAGGAGCTCATTGTGGACTTTAGGAAGAAGAGTGGTTACACACACACCAATTCACATTAACCAGATAATGGTTGAACGTGGTACCTGCTTCAAGTTCCTGGGGATCCACAGTTCTGAGGATTCTCTGAGGGAGTTAAAAACCACCTAAAAAAGCTGAAAGCTTGCAGCATCATCAAAGACACCTCTCATCCAGCCCATAAACTGTTTACCCTCCTACCCTCTGGGAACAGGTTTAGGTTCCTGCAGTCCAAGACCAGCAGGCTAAGAAACAGCTTTTACCCCACGGAGGTCTTGATCAATTAGGTGCAGATCGATTTTATTCAACACAGGATTTAACAAAGGGATATTGGCAGATCCCCTTGAATAAGTGTGCAATTGGAGGTGTGTAAGTACTATATCTGGGCTTACACTTGGGTCATGAGAAGGTGTGGCCCCAAAATGATAAAACTGCAATGACTGCAGCCTGTCCAAGACCAAAGACTAAAAAGAATGTGAGACAGTTCCTGGGGCTGGCAGGTTGTTATCTTAGGTTTGTACCTAATTATTCAGATGTCACCAGCCTGATGACTGCCCTCACTAAAAAGGGAGCAGCAGACCCAGTCCAGTGAATGGAGCTGTGTTCTGGTCATGCCAAGTCCTGCTTCAGTGGCTCCACTGCATGAAGATTACCAATGTGCAGATTACTTGGTGGTATATACCATTACAGCCCTTCAACTTCCAGGTGACCACAGACTTGGGTCACAGATGTGGGTCACAGATATGTGGCGCTGAAAAGCATTCAAAATAAGTATTCAATAAAGCCGTGTTTGAGATGAGATCTCATCTGACTTCCGCTTCCTCTTTTCACACTAACACAGGGATGTTTACAAATATAATGAAAAATCAAGAATCAGTCATAAATTTTGAAAAGTCCATTTGTTATATTTTTTGCAATATTGTTAAACTGTAATTCATACATATAATGTTTAGTGGAATGTGATGGTAACTTGATTGAAAGTCTTGCATGTTCACTAAAGATTATATTTATTGCAGAATTCTTAATTTTATTAATGTGCCTCTGTTTTTGTAGGTGTATTTCTAACCAAATACATTTATCAAATACTTTATTTAATAAATAAAGATTTGTGATATTATTCTAAATATGGGTAGACTGTGGGGTGAAGTTATGATTGTGTAAGTTTCAGGTAAAGTCGAACATGCTGATAAAATGATAGCTTAAAGAGTGTATGGTGTAACATATTTCCCACTAATTTACAAAATATTCAATTGGGGACTAAAACCAAAAGCTGTCATTGTAAGGAACTGACTTTAAGAGTAATGTCAATCCATTCAAAAACAATTGCATGTAGCCCACCCTCTTTAATTATCTTAGTATATCCTTATTTTTCAGTATATCCTTATTAAGTTAATGCATTTTTCACTGTATTGAATTAAAATTCAGTTAATTTATAGCTTTAATGGCTTTTGAGGAAAAGTTGGTAATATGTTGGTAAAACTTGTCAAGCTTCTTCCATCATGGTCAGACAAATGCTACCTAATGTGAAAATGTCTATTTGTAACCAAAATTTAAAGTTAGCTCTACAATTGTTAAGTTTGTACAACATATTCAGCTTTTGGCTGTGATGGCAGTGCCCATGTCACTATCCACAAGAAGCCTGCAAGCATTCCTTGAGCTCACCCTGGACACTGTAAATAAAAGAGCTTTTTTCATCCATTTTCTTTTTCACACATCCCACTGTCACTACTTGATCCATACTGGAAACACGATTTGCAGCCATGTTCCTCAATCCGCAATTGTAGAAGACGAATGAGTGAGTGTGAGGGTTGGAGTGAATGAATGAATGAATGAATGAATGAATGAATGAATGAATGAATGAAGGACGGAAGGAATGGATTCATTTATGATTAAATAAATTGAATAAATAAATAAATATAAATATTTTGTGTGTTTCTTAGATGCAGACATTTGTTAAAGTATGCTGAAATAAGTAAAACAGTTAAATAGAACATGAAGGATGGAAGGAATAAATTCATTTATGAATAAATAAATAAATTGAATGAATAAATAAGTATCTTGTGTGTTTCTTAAATGCAGACATGTTTAAACGTATGCTGAAATAAGTAGAACATATTTACAAAATTAAATATTAAATCTAAAACACACACACACACACTTTCATACACATCTCTATTGCCAAAATGGTCTAGCAAATGTAAAATATTTAATTACATTTTTTCATTTATTTAATTTTATTTTATCAATTTAATTTGTGCCAATTTAATCACTAGTAAATAATCACTAGTAAAGGACTGTTTACATTATATTATTAGTATTATAAATATCCGAAACTGACGTAAATCGTTTCGTCATACTTCAGACAGGAAGTAGATGCATTTCCACACATGCGCAGAACAAATAGTGTTTCCAGTACGGATCGAGTTCGCCATCCTACCTCTTCGACCGACTTACCACTTACCACGTTGAGTCGAACACAAACGCAAACAAACCGTGTCGTCATATCCGTAGTATCTCCAGAACGTTACAGAAATACTTTCGCGAGCTTTCCACTTAAGAATTTGATGATGTCATCACCTACGTCATGGACTACGGTGTTTTAAGGATTTGTTGACAGGACAAACCCTTCTCAAGCCCATCATCATTATAATCTTTATGAGTTTATAGATGTGTGGAAAAACAGCTGAGCTGTCACTGACTAACAGCAGGTAAGCAAAATCTATAAATGCATGCTTGAAAGTCCTACTTTTGCGTTTACTGTCATGTGCACAGTGAGGAAAACAAGGTTCCCTGTACAATTAAACGTTAGTTCAGTTAATGGTTGTGAAAAGACAGAGCTGTAAAGGGGCGTTGTTGTCCAGAACAGACCGCTTTTACAACGTGCTCTGTTCACAAGGAGCAGCGCTGGGGAAGACTGGGGCTGTCTGCGACGCTGGCTCGCTGTTTGCTGTTTTAGTCGCGCATTAATACTGGGTATTTGTACTGTTTTGCTGTTATTCATGAAAAATGCGTGTGATTAATTAGAATTAGAATATGACACTTCTTATTTGTAGCTCACATTTTAATTTTTAATGTTGTGGGAAATGATTTGTACAGCTAACCAGCTAGGATGACATAACGGGAGACAAACTCCCGTGCAGGACTGCGTGAATGCCTCCTTCCTACGGTCTAGAGATTTCTAGAAATCTGTTTGAAAATGAAAGTAGTAGCAGCGTTTTCTGTTCGCATGTCCATGACATTGCCTATGCAGCAGGGGTTTCGCTATCAGACACCACAATTTTTCTCGTTCACTTGCATGTACTGATGTTTTTCTTTCCATTAAGCACGGTGTATTTAAAACAGCTTTTTCCTGTTTTTAAAGACTGCACAAGAGTGGACCGCGGTGAAGAAAAAAATAAGAGACCACTGCAAAATAATCAGTTTCTTATGTTTTTTTTTCTTACAGGTGCATGTATAGTTTTGCTTCATTTTATGTGAACTGCTGACAATATTTCTCCTAAATTAAAAATATAACTGTTATTTAGAGTGTATATTTAAAGTAAATGACAACACAAAAATACCTCAAGATCATGCAGTATTTGCAGAGCTTCAATAACTCAAATAAAACAAAAAATCTATCTCTTTTAGTTTATTTATCGAGTTTTAAACAGGTAGCTGTGTCGTTTTGTCTCAATTTCCAACATGTCCTTGCATTCCCGATACCACCTCACTTAGAAATGGGACACCCCACATTTGCGTATGCATGGAATATAGTCAGCAGGTTCTCGATAACACACCCAAGTTCATTTTATTCACGAATAACAATTGTTCACTTCGTTTGTAAGTAGTTCGCTCAGAATCAGCAGGTCTACCACTCTTGACCGCGGTGAAGTTAGCTTGATATTCAGACATTAGACAGACATTCGGAAGCGGTAGTTTAGGGACCGTCGACAAATTTCTGTACGACTGAAAAAAAAACACTATTTCTTCAATAGCTTCTAGGTCATGTGACCCTGTGACCCCAAAGCAGTACCAAAATAATCTACTTGGACACCCCCACAGGGTACACCTCTTTGTATCCCCAAAAATCTCTTCTTTTATTTTTAATTTAATTTTTATTTTTTTAAAAAACACTCTTTCTTCAATAGCTTCTAGGTCATGTGACCCTGTGACCCCAATCTAGTACCAAAATAATCTACTTGGACACCTCCACAGGGTACACCTCTTTGTATTCCAAAAAATATCTTCTTTTATTTTTAATTTAATTTTTATTTTTTTTAAAAACACTCTTTCTTCAATAGCTTCTAGGTCATGTGACCCTGTGACCCCAATCTAGTACCAAAATAATCTACTTGGACACCTCCACAGGGTACACCTCTTTGTATCCCAAAAAATCTCGTTTTATTTTAATTTTAATTTAAAAAAAAACACTATTTCTTCAATAGCTTCTAGGTCATGTGACCCTGTGACCCCAATCTAGTACCAAAATAATCTACTTGGACACCTCCACAGGGTACACCTCTTTGTATCCCAAAAAATCTCTTGTTTTATTTTAATTTTAATTTTAAAAAAACTACTATTTCTTCAATAGCTTCTAGGTCATGTGACCCTGTGACCCCAAACTAGTACCAAAATAATCTACTTGGACGCCACAGTGTCACAAGGCCTGAACGCCAGAGGGAGCCGCCGCCCGAATATTAACTGTTTCTGTTCACTTCCGGTTCTATGACCTATATAAACCGCACGCTATCCTAGTCTCATTGCGAAGCATTGTTTCCTTTGTGTAACCTGCCAAGCCTTGATTTATCTATAGTCTCGTTTCCTCGTGTATGACCTTGCTCGTTTTTCTTCTGACTTCGTTTCTTGGACTAGCGTTTTGGTTTTGACTTTCTCTTCATTGCTTTCTGGTTTTCGACTCTATCTTTTCCGTGACCTCGACCAAGATCTTAGCCTTTGGCCCTTTACATCATCCGCGTATGGATTCTAATACCCCTACACCTGACGGAATGTTACAGAATGCTTCGCCAGAAATGAGTCCAGCGGATATGCAAGCGGCACATCCCCCGCTCAGAGTGACTGCCATTGACGATCAGCCCATCGGAGGGGGCCTCATTTCTCGGCAAACCCAACCTATCGACCTCCAACTTGGATTATTCCATCATGAGCGTTTATCGTTCTTTGTCATCTCCTCCCCGTCCAACCCCATAGTGCTGGGCCTTCCATGGCTACAGCTTCACGACCCAGACATCTCCTGGAAGGACAGTGACCTCCGAAAGTGGGCCCCTTTTTGCATAAAGAACTGTTTTTTGAACCGCACTCCACGTCCATGCCTCGCTACTTCCATTGAAAGCCCAGCTTCGTCCAGCCCCACTTTGCTCCCTCCTGAATACTATGAACTACGTGAAGTGTTTAGTAAGGAAAAAGCAGCCAGGCTCCCACCACACAGACCATGGGACTGCACCATTGAACTCCTCCCCAATGCTGTCCCTCCCAAGAACCGAGTTTACCCTCTCTCCATCCCAGAAAAGAAAGCTATGGAGGACTACATCGAAGAAGCCCTTGCAGCGGGTTATATACGGCCCTCTACATCTCCGGCGGCGGCGGGTTTCTTCTTTGTGGAAAAGAAGGATGGAGGGCTCCGCCCGTGCATTGACTATCGCGGTTTGAACGCTATCACCGTGCCCTACCCTTATCCTCTCCCCTTAGTTCCAACCGCCCTTGAACAACTACAAGGGGCCAAGAACTTGTATTTGTTCTACAAGTTGTTGAAGTATCCCCAGGTTCATCGGCCCCTTCAGGATCATCCGCCAGGTCAATCCCGTCTCGTTTCGCCTAGAGCTGCCCACCTCCTACCGCCTCACACCCACCTTTCATGTATCCCTGCTCAAGCCCTATCACGAGCCGCAGACCGCGGACCCCTCTGCCCAGGAGCCACCCCCTCCCCTGGACATTGACGGTTCCCTCGCTTATCGGGTCCACACCATTCTTAACTCGCGTCGTCAGGGCCGCCGCCTCCAATACTTGGTGGACTGGGAGGGATATGGCCTGGAGGAGCGATGCTGGGTCAATGCAAACGATATCCTGGACCCCGCTCTCTTAGACGAATTCCACCAGGACTTTCCCCACAGACCCGCCCCTCGCCCGAGGGGACGCCCTCGACGCCGAACACCTGGAGGTGTTCTTAGGCGGGGGGGGTTCTGTCACGAGGCCTGAACGCCAGAGGGAGCCGTCGCCCGAATATTAACTGTTTCTGTTCACTTCCGGTTCTATGACCTATATAAACCGCACGCTATCCTAGCCTCATTGCGAAGCATTGTTTCCTTTGTGTAACCTGCCAAGCCTTGATTTATCTATAGTCTCGTTTCCTCGTGTATGACCTTGCTCGTTTTTCTTCTGACTTCGTTTCTTGGACTAGCGTTTTGGTTTTGACTTTCTCTTCATTGCTTTCTGGTTTTCGACTCTATCTTTTCCGTGACCTCGACCAAGATCTTAGCCTTTGGCCCTTTACATCATCCGCGTATGGATTCTAATACCCCTACGTCTGACGGAACGTTACACACAGGGTACACCTCTTTGTATACCAAGAAATCTCTTCTCTTCTTTTTTTTTTTTAATTTAATTTTTATTTAAAAAAAACTACTATTTCTTCAATAGCTTCTAGGTCATGTGACCATGTGACCCTAAACTAGTACCAAAATAATGTAATTGGATACCCCCACAAGGTACACCTCTTTGTATCCCAAAAAATCTCTTCTTTTAATTTTAATTTATTTTTTATTTAAAAAAAACACTATTTCTTCAATAGCTTCTAGGTCATGTGACCCTGTGACCCAAATCTAGTACTAAAAAATCTACTTGGACACCTCCACAAGGTACACCTCTTCTTATCCCAAAAAATGTCTTCATTGATTTTTCTTCATTTGTTTAACTCCTCTCTTCTTTAAATAAACAAGTCATTTCTTATCACGATTACACACCGTTTTTTATTGTTATTACACAATAGTCTTCTTAAACACACAAGCAGTATTTCCATATTTTTTTTCTGGCTGTTTGAAGCTGCAAAGTGTCCATTCCGACACACTGTGCATGCATCCAGAAAGAAATGACACTCTGCTACAATGTAAAGTAGTTTGCTCTGCCCTCAAAAGAACTCAACACACAGTCATTAATGTCTAAACAAAAGTGACTACACTCCTAAGTGGAAATGTCCAAATTGGGCCCGAAGTGTCAATATTTTGTGTGGCCACCATTATTTTCCAGCACTGCCTTAACTCTCTTGGGCATGGCATCATGGAGGAGTGGAAGAGGACTCCAGTGGCAGCCTGTGAAGCTCTGGTGAACTCACCAGAGCTTCACAGGCTGCCACTGGAGTCCTCTTCCACTCCTCCATGATGACATCACAGAGCTGGTGGATGTTAGAGACCTTGTGCTCCCTCACCTTCCATTTGAGGATGCCCCACAGATGCTCAATAGGGTTTAGGTCTGGAGACATGTTTGGACAGTCCATCACCTTTACCCTCAGCTTCTTTAGCAAGGCAAGTGGTCGTCTTGGAGTTTGGGGTCGTTATGTCCTTAGTCTGCTTGTCTTCAGCAAACTGTATGCAGGTTTTCTTGTGCATCATCTTTAGTAGAGGCTTCCTTCTGGGACGACAGCCATGCAGACCAATTTGATGGAGTGTGCAGCGTATGGTCTGAGCACTGACAGGCTGACCCCCCCACCCCTTCAACCTCTGCAGCAATGCTGGCAGCACTCATATGTCTATTTCCCAAAGACAACCTCCGGATATGATGCTGAGCACGTACACTCAACTTCTTTGGTGGACCATGGTGAGGCCTGTTCTGAGTGGAACCTGTCCTGTAAAACCGCTGAATGGTCTTGCCCACCGTGCTGCAGCTCAGTTTCAGGGTCTTGGCAATCTTCTTATAGCCTAGGCCATCTTTATGTAGAGCAACCATTCTTTTTTTCAGATCCTCAGAGAGTTCTTTGCCATGAGGTGCCATGTTGAACTTCCAGTGACCAGTATGAGAGGGTGTGAGAGCGATAACACCAAATTTAACACACCTGCACCCCATTCACACCTGAGACCTTGTAACACTAACGAGTCACATGACACCGGGGAGGGTATATGGCTAATTGGGCCCAATTTGGACATTTCCACTTAGGGGTGTGCTCACTTTTGTTGCCAACGGTTTAGACCAGGGGTGTCCAATCTTATCCAGAAAGGGCCGGTGTGGGTGCAGGTTTTCAGTCGAACCAAGCACAAGCTACACCTGATTCCAACTGGCTAATCAACTGATCTTGGCTTTCAGTAGACCCCGGTGTGGCTTCTGCTCAGTTGGAATGAAAACCTGCACCCACACCGGCCCTTTGCAGATAAGATTGGATACCCCTGGTTTAGACATTAATGGCTGTGTGTTGAGTTATTTTGAGGGGACAGTAAATTTACATTGTTATACAGGCTGTACACTCACTACTTTACATTGTAGCAGAGTGTCATTTCTTCAGTGTTGTCACATGAAAAGATAATAAAAATATTTACAAAAATGTGAGGGGTGTACTCACTTTTGTGAGATACTGCATGTGTGTGTGTGCATGTGTGTTTGTATGTATATACATATACACACATACATATATATAATATATCAAATTATCTCAACAGATCCATTGTGATGCATGTGATAGATGGATGCATGCACAGTGTGTCGGAATGGACACTTTGCAGCTTCAAACAGCCAGAAAAAAAATATGGAAATACTGCTTGTGTGTTTAAGAAGACTATTGTGTAATAACAATAAAAAACGGTGTGTAATCGTGATAAGAAATGACTTGTTTATTTAAAGAAGAGAGGAGTTAAACAAATGAAGAAAATAAACAAATGAATAAAAATCAATGAAGAGATTTTTTGGGATACAAAGAGGTGTACCTTGTGGAGGTGTCCAAATAGATTATTTTGGTACTAGTTTGGGGTCACAGGGTCACATGACCTAGAAGCTATTGAAGAAATAGTGTTTTTTTTTAATTAAAATAAAAATTAAAGAAGAGATTTTTTTGGTATACAACGAGGTGTACCCTGTGAAGGTGTCCAATTATTAGATTATTTTGGTACTAGATTGGGGTCACAGGGTCACATGACCTAGAAGCTATTGAAGAAAGTGTTTTTTTTAAAAAATAAAAATTAAATTAAAAATAAAAGAAGAGATTTTTGGGGATACAAAGAGGTGTACCCTGTGGGGGTGTCCAAGTAGATTATTTTGGTACTAGTTTTGGGTCACAGGGTCACATGACCTAGAAGCTATTGAAGAAATAGTGTTTTTTTTTCAGTCGTACAGAAATTTGTTGACGGTCCCTAAACTACCGCTTCCAAATGTCTGTCTAATGTCTGAATATCAAGCTAACTTCACCGCGGTCAAGAGTGGTAGACCTGCTGATTCTGAGCGAACTACTTACAAACGAAGTGAACAATTGTTATTCGTGAATAAAATGAACTTGGGTGTGTTATCGAGAACCTGCTGACTATATTCCATGCATACGCAAATGTGGGGTGTCCCATTTCTAAGTGAGGTGGTATCGGGAATGCAAGGACATGTTGGAAATTGAGACAAAACGACACAGCTACCTGTTTAAAACTTGATAAATAAACTAAAAGAGATTTTTTGTTTTATTTGAGTTATTAAAGCTCTGCAAATACTGCATGATCTTGAGGTATTTTTGTGTTGTCATTTACTTTAAATATACACTCTAAATAACATAGTTATATTTTTAATTTAGGAGAAATATTGTCAGCAGTTCACATAAAATGAAGCAAAACTATACATGCACCTGTAAGAAAAAAAACATAAGAAACTGATTATTTTGCAGTGGTCTCTTATTTTTTTCTTACAGGAATATACAGAATATACTTTTGAACTGGTCTCAGCTATTAACAATCAGCACAAGATTCTCACTTCAAGAATATTACACTCATGTGGTGTAAAGTGAAGTAATTAATTTGTTAGGTATGGGGAGAGAAGCCCATTTTGCTGTGCCTTGTTGTGGCACACAGCACTTTCCTTCACAATCTGGGGGATTTTTTGGGTTGGTATAGTGGTATCTATATAACTGGAGAAGACGTCAGGGTGGACCAAGGCCAAAATAGCAAAGAGTAACACTCTGTATTAGAGGCTAACTAACCTACACAAAATGAACAAAAAGACAATTACCTTTCCTTTACTATGAAAAACAGATTCAAAAACCCACACACCCCAACAAAAATGGCAGTCACACCCCTACTACTGGATATACAGTTGTGCTCAAAAGTTTGCATACCTTGGGAGAATTTGCAAGATGTGTATCTTTTTATTTATTTATTTATTTTTAAGAAAACATGAATGGGAAGGCACAACAAAATTATTTATTTTCTTGTAGGACTCGTAGTTCATATATAAGGCATAACAGAATGACACAATCATCAAACAAAACATGACAATGAAGAAAACAAGGGAATAATCCCTGTTCAAAAGTTTGCATACCTTTAGTTTGGGTAGGGTATTAAACTGTAGTTTGCATGTAGTTAATTAGAGCAATAAATATCAATACATAGAAACAGATTAATAAACCTTACAAATAAATCAATCAATCAATAAGCAAGTAAAAGCAGTGATTTGCACATTTACCTATAAATCTCTACATATCCACAGTGTTTTGCTAATACCTGCTTTTTCTAAAATGTTTTATATGGCACTGAGAGTGAGTAAAACTTCCAAAAATATATGCTTAATTTCAATCAAATATTTTATCAAATATTTAATTGTAAGTCCTGATTTCTTTGTGGGATGTTTCATATTCAGACATTTCAGACTCATGTTGTCCATATGTGTTATAAATGAACACCTCATCTTGTTATCAGAGTGAACATGAGGTGGTGCAGCAACTATGGAATGCTACAAGGATCATATAGATATCATATGAATAATTTTATTATGAAATAAATATACTGTATATGCATTGTAATTGTTTAGGCTATTAATCTAACTCTCAAATATGCATTAATTATAATTAGAGATTACATTAATGTATATTGGCATTACGGTACATTGAAGATAGTAGAAGAAATCCTAACATTTATAAGAAATATTTATAAATACTGATTAATATTGGTATATTAAAAGGAATCTCTCAATTGGCCTGTGGAAAGAAGCTCTTCCTCGTTCTGCTTTGTTGCCCAGTAAGGGAGGGGAAGTGCTTTCCTGACCACAACAGAGAGAACAGTTAGATGGTTGATGTCCTTCACTTTCTTCCTGGTCTTTGGTCCAGCACTTCTTGCTGTAGATGGTCTGATGGTTAACCTGGTCTGCAAACCAGGTTACTTACTGCATATGGTGCACTCACTTGTTTGCACCACCCTCTGTAGAGCGTGTTAACCCTGCTTGGTGCTGTTCTTAAATTGGGCTGTGATACCTCCTGTCATTATGAAATTGATCATGCATGTGTAGAAGATTCTTAGCATGTTAGAGCCCCTTTAAAGCCCCTTAAGCATATAAGGTCCAACGTTTATCAAATTCTTTGTCCTACTGACGTTCAGGAGGGTTGTTGTGCCAGCACCAGTTCCACTATGCTCTGTTGGTGGAATGTATAAGCACTGGAATATTTCATAACTAGAGCCACCTGCGTATCAGTAATGGATGTAGGTCACCCTTCTTCAAAGGTATCATTCAGGAGAGGGGTATAAAGAATTGTCAAAATATTAGATGTACCATGGAACATGATTATGACCATCATCAACAAATGGAGAAAATGTAACACCACAATGACATCACCAAGAGCAGGACATGCCTCTAAATTTGATGAAATGACAAGCCAAATACATACCACGGAGGCTGCCAAGAGACTTGTGACTAAAGGAATATCTGATAAGTACTGTTAATGATTACTCTCATCTCTTAATGTAAGGCAGACACAGTGTTGACTTTTCGAATTCTACACCAAACAGGACCAACCAATTGGCCTTAGGAACCAAAGACCTTTTCCAATCACTGTGGTGTTCCTCAAGTCTACAGTGTTGAGCCTAGCCTATAGCTCCTCCAATTCGGCGGTATATTTGAAGTGCATGGACTCTTATTTTGTTTTTTAAAATCATTGTGCGTTGATGGCTAAATGAGATCCATGTCGACTGAACCATGCCATGAGATGGTTTAGCATCTTATTTTGGTCTAAGTGGTCAGTTGTTGGATTATAATGAGCTGCATGGAACAACATTTCTCTATGGCTCTTCATTACCAATAAACTTCATGATGTAACCTAATCATTAATGGCTGAAAAATATGGAAGGGTAGTACAGCAATTATTTTCACTTGTTCAAAGGCATGCCTCAGGATTTTGTCACATTACTCCTCTAAGGGGAATTGTCTGAGGGTTATCTTCATAAAGATTGAAGGTAGGTGCGGAAGCCCTATTGTTTTCGTTAGAATTTTATATTTATTTATTTTATTTTTTTTCAAACTTTTGGGGCATTTTGGACCCCTTAACATGCTCAAAAACTCTTGAAAATCAGCAGACAGGTTGGAATCTGCGGCCATTAGGACGTCACCGTGGCTCGGCCCTGGGCGTGGCACACACCCGTTACAGCGCCCCCTGGAAAATCTTGCTGCATAGCTGGTACACACTTGCACGTATCCATGTACAACTTGGTACACACTTAGATCTCATTGAACTGAACAACTTTCCCACTGCATGTCATTAAGTCTAATCCACAGGAAGTGAGTTATTTTGAGTTGTTTGCAAAACGCACCCAATGGAATTTGAAATACTCCTCCTAGGGACTTGATACAACCGCCACCAAACCCAGGCTAAAATGATCTCAAGACATTGATAATGCAAAATTGATGAGGGATTTTTGATATCTCAAACAGTTCAGCCGTGAGAAGCCCTTAAACTTATGGCAAATAAAACGAAAAAGGAAGTGGCTAATAACTTCTGTGTACATTAAGTGATCTACATGAAACCTTAGGATTATGTTAGCTGATCACACTGATATGACAACTGTGAGTCTCGGTCATAGCGCCACCAACTGGCAGCAGGAAGTGTGTCACTTTTTGAAATCTCTAATATTTTCTCCCTTTCTGATTTGGTTCAAAATCAGTCAGGATAATGTCAAGACATGGCTGATGTGAAACGGTGAAGGAATTTTTGATGCCTTGAATCATGTTACTATGGTGATGATTAACATGAGAACATAATAGAAGACAATGAATCTTCTCATATCTTATGAGTGGAAAGGCCTAATGTTCCAAAATATTTCCCATAGAGAGTGTAAATGGGTATGAGAAAGACCAGTGTGGCTGGTCCCCGGGTGTGGCACAGGGCTGTCACAGCGCCCCCTGGAACTTTGTCAGAAATATAGCTGTACAGCTCATCTTCACTTGCACGTATATGCATGAGGCGTGGTATACATTTAGATTTCATTGAGCTAAATGACGTTCATCCACCTGTCATGGGATCTGCTTAACAGGAAGTCAGTTATTTTGGGATGTTTGAAAAACACACCCAATGGAATTTAATATACTCCTCTTAGGGGATTTGGATGATTTTGACCAAACAGGGTCCAATATGATCTGAAGACATTGAGGATCTAAAGTTGATAAGGGATTTTTGATATCTCAAACGGTTCAGCCGTGAGGCCTTAAACTTATGGCGAATAAAAGGAAACAGGAAGTGGCTAATAACTTCAGTGTATATTGTGTGATGTACATCAAACCTCAACTTTATGTTAAGCGAAGAAAGCTGATCACATGGACATGACTACTGTCAGTGTCAGTCATAGCGCCACCTACTGGCAGCAGGAAGTGTGTCACTTTTAGAAATCTATATTGTTTTCCCTTACTTTCACCTGATTTGGTTGAAAATCAGTCAGAATAATGTCAGGACATGGCTGATGTGAAACTGTGAAGGGATTTGTGATATTTTGAATGATGTTGCTATTGTGAGGACATAATAGAAAAATATTAATGTTCTTATATCTTAACAGTAGAAAGCCCTAATGTTTCAAAAATTTTTTTTAAATAGAACGAACAACTGGTTGTGAGTGATTCTGCTTAGTTTCATGATTTTGTGACGCTCAAACGGCTCACAACAAATTTTTACATTTATCAGTCCATTGACTAGTCCATTTTCACCTGACCCCTGCAGTACTAGACTATGTCCACTAGTGGCTCTTATCCCGTTATTTTAAGTTTTTTTTACAGTATTGCTTCATTTTCACAATTCATATATAGAGTCAACCAGAAAATGTATATACACTTCAGGAAAAGAAAAATAGTATGATGTAAATAATATTAGTATAATATCAATAATATTATCATAATATTATCATAATATCATATAAATCAATCTATAACCTATAGCAATAAATTTAGTAATACAATATTTATACAAATTTTTGTATAAAAAAATTTCTTAAATCCTGAAATGTGTATACATTGTATAAATGTGTATACACTGCATCCAAATGTATACATGTGTATACATTTTTCTGGGTATATATATATATAAACTGATATAGTAATATAGTTTAGAGGGAGAGTCATTGTCCCTTTGGACATCACTGGACATTGCTATGATCTATTTCATTACACCCAAACTGTCCCTTTTGTCCTTATATAGTTTAGAAGGAAAGTCAGTTTTCATTTTGCCATCAATGGACTTTGCTGTGATCACTTTCAGTACACCCAAATTGTCACTCTTGTCCTTTTGGTATTTCCCCTTTTAATGCATGTACCCACTGTGCTCACTGTGTCTGGTGCGCCTGGGCGGTGATGGCACCATGTAGTGATGGCCCATAGTGCGAGGGCCCGTCATTGCTGCTTGCAGCTACACTATATTGCCAAAAGTATTCGCTCACCTGCCTTGACTCGCATATGAACTTAAGTGACATCCCATTCCTAATCCATAGGGTTCAATATGACATTGGTCCACCCTTTGCAGCTATAACAGCTTCAACTCTTCTGGGAAGGCTGTCCACGAGGTTTAGGAGTGTGTTTATGGGAATTTTTGACCATTCTTCCAGAAGCGCATTTGTGAGGTCACACACTGATGTTGGACGAGAAGGCCTGGCTCTCAGTCTCCGCTCTAATTCATCCCAAAGGTGTTCTATCGGGTTGAGGTCAGGACTCTGTGCAGGCCAGTCAAGTTCATCCACACCAGACTCTGTCATCCATGTCTTTATGGACCTTGCTTTGTGCACTGGTGCACAGTCATGTTGGAAGAGGAAGGGGCCAGCTCCAAACTGTTCCCACAAAGTTGGGAGCATGGAATTGTCCAAAATGTCTTGGTATGCTGAAGCATTCAGAGTTCCTTTCACTGGAACTAAGGGGCCAAGCCCAGCTCCTGAAAAACAACCCCACACCATAATCCCCCCTCCACCAAACTTTACACTTGGCACAATACAGTCAGACAAGTACCGTTCTCCTGGCAACCGCCAAACCCAGACTCGTCCATCAGATTTCCAGATGGAGAAGCGCGATTCGTCACTCCAGAGAACGCGTCTCCACTGCTCTAGAGTCCAGTGGCGGCGTGCTTTACACCACTGCATCCGGCGCTTTGCATTGCACTTGGTGATGTATGGCTTGGATGCAGCTGCTCGGCCATGGAAACCCATTCCATGAAGCTCTCTGCGCACTGTTCTTGAGCTAATCTGAAGACCACATGAAGTTTGGAGGTCTGTAGCGATTGACTCTGCAGAAAGTTGGCGACCTCTTCGCACTATCCGCTGACCCCGCTCCGTCAGTTTACGTGGCCTACCACTTCGTGGCCGAGTTGCTGTCGTTCCCAAACACTTCCACATTCTTATAATACAGCTGACAGTTGACTGTGGAATATTTAGGAGCGAGGAAATTTCACGACTGGATTTGTTGCACAGGCGGCATCCTATCACAGTTCCACGCTGGAATTCACTGAGCTCCTGAGAGCGACCCATTCTTTCACAAATGTTTGTAAAAACAGTCTGCATGCCTAGGTGCTTGATTTTATACACCTGTGGCCATGGAAGTGATTGGAACACCTGATTCTGATTATTTGGATGGGTGAGAGAATACTTTTGGCAATATAGTGTATATTTTTTTCCTTGGTTCTGTTCAGCTAATCTCATTTTATTTTATTTTACTTTTAAATGTATTTTTATTTTGACTTTATAACATAGGCAGGCATAAAAGGCTTTTTACTGCATGTTGTACTGTGTACCATTTTTATATGATTAATAAAATTTTAATCAATTAAAAGCTTCTGTCCATGCTTCCAAGGTGTTTTGAATATTAACCAATGCTTCTTCCCTTCCTCTTATGTACTCACATCTCATGTACTCACATCTCATGTACTCACATTTTCTGTGAGCTTCTTTGCTTTTACTTAAGGTAAATTGGTGAATATTTTGAGTTCAATTTCATGTGAAATAAAATCCATCAGTGTATTTTCCACTTGCATCAGACAAGTATAACATCATCTAGCATTTTAGACAATATCTGTTTTAATGTCATGATGTGTATTAGTGATGCCATTGGGAAAAAAGCCCAGCCATACCCATAATACTTCAAGACATCTAGTAATGTCTTGACACTGAGATGGAAACAGATGCAGTGGATGACCATGATATCCTATGTGCCTTTTCATGCTCAATACACTGCATGGCATATTGATGTTTGCTTTTTTTTGCATGTTAAGCCAAGAGTAGATTTCTGCTGCACAGCATACTGGATCCAGACTTTCCATGCAAGTTAGGCAAACCTTTTTAACCCTCACAGCAGGGAAAATGGGTGATGAAAGTTAATGCTAAGGCTCACCCAAGAAAGCATAACACCTCTCCACTTCATATGTCTAACAGACTTGCTGTCTTCATTGAAGCACTCACTTATAGAGCTCTGTTTATAGAAGGCTATCTTAAGGCATGTGAAATAAGCTAAGCCTTTAGGGGCTTCACTGGTTGGGTGTATACCAAGAGCCAGGATGCAGGACAAAGCAGGTTACCTTAGGGTCTTTGGCAAGAATAGGTTCTTGAAGGTAGTTGTTTATGTAGGAACTAATAAATTACGTCTTCATAAGTCTGAGATTACTATGAGTAATATTCTAGAGATGTGTAAATTAACGAAGGCAATGTCTAATGCTCTGGTCCTATGCACTTATGCAACCACATTATTTTAGTTTTTCACTTTTACTGCACCCCCCTAAAAGATCTGTTTGTTTTTCAATTGAGTTGTACAGGTTATAGGTCACATTAAAGGTGGAAAAAGTTCTGAAATGATTAACCTTGGTCTCATTTTTTTTTACACCACAGAAACCTAGCATTTTAACAGGGGTGTGTAGATTTTTATATCCACTGTATACAGTTTCTTTCTCATATAGTCTCTGGGACTTTTTCCTTGCCACAGCTGCCTCTGGTTATTATAGATAAAGATAAATTTTAATTTTAAACTGTGTAATTTTTATTTTGAATTTATATATTCCTGTAAAGCTCCTTTAAGGCAGTGCCCATTGTTCAAAGCGTTATACAACTAAATTGAATTGAATTACTCTCCTTTAACCTGAAATGGTTAAAATGCTCATTTTTTTTCTTCTTTTATGCCATTCATCCAGGAAGATTGCATTGTTTACCAAACTTGTTCTTTCGGTGAGGATGCAGAACATACACATATCATAAGCATTACAAAACAAATATTTACTCAGTGTTGTAGAAACATCCCACAAAGTAAGATTTAATCTTGAAAAGTCATGCTGCTGGTTTATTTGACATGGAATCACCTTTTAATTGTTGTTATTCACCTGTGTTTGTAACGTTACAGCTTTTTGAACAGCTCTTTGAAGCTGAAGACATTGCCATAACCATGCTGTGCTGGGGAAATGCCTCCTATGGCCAGCTTGGATTGGGTGGAATCGATGAAGAAATCATAGTAGAGCCCCGGAAATGTGACTTCTTTAATGGGAAGGTGGTGCGAGATGTAGGCTGTGGGAGAAGATACACTGTTTTTCTGCTTGAGGATGGAACTGTGTATACCTGTGGCTGCAATGACCTGGGACAGCTGGGGCATGATAAGGCACGCAAAAAACCAGGTACAGAGCAATATGCATGTATATGTAAATAATAATAGTGAACAGTTTAATTCAGGAACAAATGTGTAGGTGCATAGAGTATCTGTAAAATGCCTCTTGAGAAACTTATATTCTGAAGTACAAGCTTCTAAACTTTCCAGGGGTCATGAGCTCCAGTCCTATGAAAGTCCAGTATAAAAGTCAGATTTCCTTTTTCAAAGACCCCTGATCCAACTCGTCAGTTACTTAGAGCAGGAAAATATTTTTCAACAGTGTGGTCAAATTTAGCATAATGTGGTGAAATGTAGCACAATGTTGTCAACATTTTCTACCTCTTTATTAGTTGTTCAGTGTTGTGTGCATTTACAAATCATTGCCTTGTCACTATTAGTGTCATTACTGTGTTGAGAATGGTGAGAACTCAACCCTTTTCATTTATGGATAGCATAGAAGAGGGCTGATAAATTACAAAAGATTGCCTATTTAGGCATTGCCGTCATGTTTCTTAGAGAATACAGCAGATCCAGGCCAAGACTTAGCCCTAGATAGTAAGACTCTATGTTTTGTGCATATTTGTTATACAGAGCAGGTAATGGCACTTGATGCTCAGAACATTGTAGCGGTATCTTGTGGTGAGGCTCACACTCTTGCTCTAAGCGACAAAGGACAAGTGTTTGCATGGGGACAGGCTTCTGATGGACAACTTGGCCTTGCCAACATCGAAGAATGTATGAGAGTGCCCAGGTGAAGTATCTCTTATTTTCCAAGAAAACACCTTATGTAGGACATTACTTGTGTCAGGGAAACTACATGCAGCTATAATTTGTCAGTTATGCTACACATGATTTAAAATTGCCAAGCTACAGACAAACTAACCAACTACTAAATTATATCTAACTACATGGAAGCTACTAAAACTGCTTGAATCTGCTGTGATATTTTCATTTTATTGTGTCTATTTATTTCAAAATAAAGTTTACACACTTATAAAAGACAGTAAAACACAGTTAACATTTATTTACAGTGTATGTAAAATGTTTGTGGCAGCTGTTTGTAATGTTGAAAAATTAAACTCAAATTAAACCATGTCAGAAACCTTTCACCTTTATTGTGAAATTACAATATTGAAAATCAAGTAGCAAAAAAACAACATACAAAAAACAAAATACTTCTAATATTTAGCTCGCATGAGAAATGAGACATGCTCCTCAGTCTTTTTCCCCACAGCACAACTCTGATGGTCCTAGGCAATTTCAGCCTTCCTTTTGATAAGCTCCAGTTCTCTTGCCTTCTGTCTCTTTTGAATTCCTTCTCTTTGATAACTGCCCTCCCAAACACAGGATAGAAAATTCCCAGGAACTGGTCTTCACCTGTCCCTCTCCAGCTACAGACATCAGTGCTACCCCAGTTCACATCTCTAGACATCACTTAGTATCCTTTGACATCACTCTCCCTAAAACCAATTATCAACATTTCTCTTGCCAAAACCTCTGCTCTATCTCCCTTTCCTCTATAGCTTCCTGTACTTGTTCATCTCTTTCTGACCCTGAATCATTTTCCCATTCCTACCACTGGACTTAGCCATAGACACTTTTCTCCCCTCTCTTTCCCCAGTCATGGACCTCCACTGCCCTGTTTTCTAAACCCAGGAAAACTTCTTGCCCTGTTATTTTGCTGTCAGATGTGTTGTGCAGCAATTGGAGAAATAAGAACAGCAGAGGGAAGAAATCACAACTTGGCACAGATCTCACTTATTATTTTTTTCTCCTGTCCAACTTCTCTCCTGTCCAACCTCTACAAGGGCAGAGGCAGAGAGCCACTGCCCTCAGATTTTAGCTTCAACCTTGAAAAATCTCACCTGTCTGTTGCCTTAGTAATCTTGAAGGCCTTGATTAGCTTGTTCAGATATGTTTGATTAGGGTTGTAGCTAAACACTGCAGGACCAACGCTGCCTACATCTGTATATGGGGAAGCTGGGAACGTCTGCACAAGATCTTTGTAACTTCCACAAATTCTTTTCTTTATTACTTAACATCCTGGCCTCTCCTGCTCCTTAGTTGTCCCCACATGCTTCAAGCAATATTTTACTGTTCCTGTCCTGGAGAAACTCCAGCCTGTAGTAGCCCTAACCTCAGTTGTGATGTATTGCTTTAATAGACTGGTCAGAGACCATCCTGGTCAATCGAGAGAGGACACAGTCATACACCTCTTACATTCAGCCCTGAGCCATTTGGACTAGAGAAAGGGAGAATTATGTCAAAATGTTGTTTGTTGACTACAGTTCAGCATTATTCCCAAATAACAGCATAATTCCCTCCATACTCTTCACCAAGTTGGCGGACATGGGATTTAGCATGCCCTTATGTCATTGGATCTCCAACCTCCTGACAAGCAGACCACAAGCAGTACATGTCTTCCTCAATGGTATCTCAATGTTCCTGACCTGCCATCTATATTTACAGCAAGCAGTGCAGGACCAGGGCCAGGAAGATAGTGAAGGATCTCAGCCATCCATGCAATGGACTCTTCTCTTTGACTCCCTGAAGGCCTCATAGAAAGGATGAGCCTCAACCATGACTATACTTAAAACTGGAGCTTGGATTTTTTTCTGGACATTCTACACAACACTAGATACCTCAGCCATATTTTTGCACAGAACATATTGCATATATTGCACTAAGTACCCACAGTTGCACATATCTGCACTTTAATCACAAAAGTCATACGTGTGTTTTCTAAGGAAATCAGCTAGTAATTTTTAATGAGATTTTGATAATCTCCTACAGTTCGCACAGCAGTAGTGTGATATTATTATACTTATTGGTCCATGCAAGCGTTCTGTGCAACAAAGTGCAGTCTATACTGAAGTGCAATCGATAATATGTAAATAGTTCCACTACACTGCTACTTTGAGGAAAAAATAGCTTCTATTTAGAAATATCCTCCCATACACACATAAATTACTAAGTGATTTTACAGCACTAATGCAGTTAAAATGACATTGTAATATGGGAGATGTGGTAGCTTATTGGTTTAGGCATTGGACTACTGATCGGAAAGTTGTGAGTTCGAATTGTAAGTCCACCAAAGCTGCCACTCTAACCCTCAATTGCTCAGTTGTATAAAAATGAGATAAAATGTAAGTTGCTCTGGATAAGGGAGTCTGCCAAATGCTATAAATGTAAATGTAATATACATTTGATTTCCTCCTCCACAGAACAATCAAGAGTTTGTCAGATGTCCATGTTATCCAGGTCTCCTGTGGTTATAGGCATTCCCTTGCACTTTCTAGGAGTAAGTATGATACTCGGTCATTGTTTTTTGGGGGTTAGTGTAGTTGAAGCCCATCAAGAGCTGTAGTGGGAAGCTCTATATTGACCATATACAAACAATTTAACTCTGGGTGTAAAGAAACATGGCTTTCCAAAGTGCAGAAAGAACAGTTTTTGGACTAATCTGTGTTTATGTATCACATACCCTTTGTAATTTAGATATTCTGAATATACAAATTTTCCCTGACTTGGTCATTTGGTAGATTGTTACTAATACTAATATATTATTACCAAATAAATTGTTTCATTATCTTTTTTTTTTTCTAACCAGGGGGACATATTTTTTCCTGGGGGCAAAATAGGTATGGTCAGTTAGGACTAGGGAAAGAAGGACCTTGTGTCTTGACCCCACAGGTCATCCAGTCTTTACAGGGCATCCCATTTGCCCAGATCTCCGCAGGAGGTGCCCACAGCTTTGCACTCACAATGTCTGGTGCTGTCTTTGGTTGGGGGCAAAACAAGTTTGGCCAGCTGGGCTTAAATGACAACAATGGTAAGTTAGTTAATTTAAGGTTATAAGCTTAGGATCTACTATAGCACTGAAATGATTTCATTTTTTATTTTTGAAGATCGATGTTTTCCAACCTTGCTGAAGACACTCAGGTCACAAGGGGTTGTTTATATATGCTGTGGAGAGAATCACACTGCTGCATTAACAAAGGTAAAATTTTATTTTATTTTTTCACTATTAAAAAAAGGTGAGACACCTGCAAGAATGTTTCAGAAGAGAGCTGTTTTATGTTTAATTTTCAAACATAGCAGCAATACAGTAAGAAGACAATCCAGTTACTTGGTGCTTTCTTTAAGCCTTTGTTCATTTGTTCTTTTCCTAGTTCTATGAAGGCTGTTGTAATAATTGGCATTTTAATTACACAAGTACCACAAATGCATTGGATCTAGTGTTTATTAGGTGAAATACACTGGAATAAAGCATAACATTTCTTGGGTGTTTTTAATGAACATTATTTTGACTCCTTTAGGAGGGAGGTGTGTTCACATTTGGAGCAGGTGGATATGGCCAGCTGGGACACAACAGCATAAACCACGAAATTAACCCACGAAAAGTGTTTGAACTCATGGGGAATGTTGTTACACAAGTAGCTTGTGGTAGGTGAGTAAAAATCTTTCTTTTAAAAAAGAAAGAAGCAATACATACACTACTTCTCAAAAGTTTGGGATCACTTGCATATTTCAGCTTGATTTCAGCTACAGAGGAAGACTCTATCAGCCAATCCATTTTGTGGGAGATGATCCAGGAAGCATGGGGTGAAATCTCATTAGATTATCTTGAGAAATTGACCGCTAGAATGCCCAGGCTATAATTGCTGCAAAAGGTGTTTTTTTTTGATGAAGGCAAAGTTTGAAGAATACATTCATCATTTCCATCAAAATCATTATTTCTAACATGTAAGCATGTTCTGTTCTTTTGCTATATTTTCTATTCAGACTAATTTCATGTGTGTTTCCTTGAAAAACAATAACATTTTTGAGTGATCCCAAACTTTTGAGACAAATTGGACAAATTGACTATTGGACAAATACAAATTAAGTAATTTCAGCTGTGTACTACAGTAGAACTTGAGTGTATTTACATTCTAATGAAGTAAACATTAATTGTTAATTCCTATATTGTATACTCAGAGTTAGGTGTAAACACAAACATATTAAAGCAGAAAGGTTGCATTTATGGCCATTAAAGAACAAATTTCAACTCCAGTACATGGTAGACAACTAAAACAACAGTAACCATCTGTCAATCTCCAAATATTTTTGGACCTGACTGTATATATGCTGTAGATGATTTTTTACTTTGTGATTATTTTCATACTACCAGAAAGTTACATGGCCCAGTCTTGTTTGCATTCTACTTGTAATGCATTAGAAAGGGAAAGCTTATCTATGGCTCATGTATAACTTTGTGTTGGCTTGACAGAGCCAGTAAAACATTCTAAAGAACTGATTAAATGATATTACAATGTTTGATTCTTAATGACTGATGGTGTTTATGTTAAAATGTTGAAAGTTCATTCAGTCTTTTAAGGCCATACAGATAAAAAGTTTAAAATATCTAGGTATTTATGGGGATATATTATGCCACATTGCTAGGCTGTTGTTAGTTGGTTGCTGTGGTATTTCTAGGTGATTGCTAGGGTCTTAAGGTAGGTAGGTATCCAGCATGACTGCAAGGGTTGTTGTTAGTAGATGGTTTGGTGCTATGGTATGCCAGGTGGTTGCTAGAATGTCACTAGACGGTTGATAGGTCCTTTCTACTTTCTTCCTACTTGGTTGCTATGGGAGTGCTAGGTGATATTTCACGTGGTTGCTGTGGAATTCCAGGATGATTAGAATGTTGTTAGGTGATTACTAGATGGAGGACTGAGACAGAGCAAGAATGTAAATGAAAATTTAATATACTCCTTATCCACATTATTAGGAACATTATTAGGATCATGCACATTCGTGCAGTTATCTGATCATGTGGCAACAGCACAATGACTAAAGGCATGCAGCCACAAATTTTCAGTTAATGTTCATATCAAACATCAGAATGAGGATACCAGATGGGCTGGTATGAGTATTAGAGTAAAAGTGTGGTGAGCTGAAAAGCATCTCAGCATGCACAAAAGATTGAACCTTGATTTAGGTGCACTATGACAGCAGAAGGTACACTGGTTTTCACTCCTAATAACATGAAAACAGAAAACTGAAGCCATCATCAAGAACAGGCTCCTCAAAACTGTACTGTTGAAAACTATGGGAGAAAAAATCACCTGGTCTTTTTCTAGTCATCAGCTGTCTAGTTTTGGTGAGTGTATTGGTTTAATTTTTTCCTTCAAGAAAATCATCATTTTAACATACTTTAACATACTTTCATACCCCTTGAACATTTCCACATTTTGTCATGTTACAACCACAAACATAAATGTATTTTATTTATGTTACAGACCAACACAAAGTGGCACATAATTGTGAAGTGGAACGAAAATGATAAATTTATTTGAAAAAGAATTTTGAAAACAATATCTGAAAAGTGTGGCATGCATCTGTATTCAGCCCCCCTCATCAATACTTTGTGGAACCATCTATTGCTGCAATTACAGCTGCAAGTCTTTTGGGGGATGTCTCTACCAGCTTTGCACATCTGGAGAGTGAAATTTTTGCCAATTCTTCTTTGCAAAATTTGGATGGAGAGTGTCTGTGAACAGCAATTTTCAATTCTTGCCACAGATTCTCAATTGGATTTAGGTCTGGTCTTTGACTGGGCCATTCTAACACGTGAATATGCTTTGATCTAAACCATTCCATTGTGTAGCTCTGACTGTATGTTTAGGGTTGTTGTCCCTGCTGGAAGGGGAACCTCCACTGCAGTCTCAAGTCTTTTGCAGACTCTAACAGTTTTTCTTCTAAGATTGCCGTGTATTTGGCTCCATCCATCTTCCCATCAACTCTGACTAGCTTCCCTGACCCTGCTGAAGAAAAGCATTTCCACAACATAATACTGCCACCACCAGTGGGGACGATGTGTCCAGGGTGATGTGTACAGTAATATTAGTTTTCCTCCACACATAGCGTTTTGCATTTAGGCCAAAAAGTTCAATTTTGGTCCCATTTGACCAGAGCACCTTCTTCCACATGTTTGCCGTGTCCCCCTCATGGCTTGTCGCAAACTGCACACAGGACTTCTTATGGCTTTCTTTCAACAATGGCTTTCTTCTTGCCACTCTTCCATAAAGACCAGATTTGTAGAGTACATGATTAATAGTTGTCCTGTGGACAGATTCTTCCACCTGATGTGGATCTCTGCAGTTCCTCCAGTTACCATCGGCCTCTTGGCTGCGTCTCTGATTAATGCTCAGCCTGTGAGTTTAGTTAGATGGCCATGTCTCCTATTTTCTATCTTGACTTTGATTTGTACTTGGTCCAGATTTTAGACACAGCTGACTGGGAACAACCAACATCATTTGCAACATTCCGTGAAGATTTACCTTCTTCAAGAAGTTTTATAACCCTAATGTTTCAACTGACATCTCTCGTGTTGGGGCCATGATTTATGTCAATCAGCTTGGTTCAACAGCTCACTATGGTGTGCAAGCACTCTTTTTTTAAGTGCATACTAATTAGCAGATGTAATCAGATACAGGTGTTTGTTTTAGAACTGCAAAGTACATGGTGATTCCATAATATTTTCCTCAGAATTGAGTGATTCCATATTTTTTTTCTCTGTTGGATCTGTAAAAACAGTTGCAATTGACTACAATTTTCTTTCTTTTTTTATTTTTGTAAGTGTTTCATAAAGGCAGAAGGTTGGAATGTTAAATGAAAATAGTTTTGTGGCATGTCTGTGATTGTTTTGTTTTTTTTCTACAACAATTGAATGAACATCTTCCAAGAGTGGTGATTCCATACTTTTTGCCAGGGGTTGTAGGTTTGCAGTTGTCTTTCCGTTTTTCGGATGATGGATTGAACAGTGCTCTGTGAGATGTTTAAAGCTTGGGATATTGGTTTATAACCTAACCCTGCTTTAAACTTCTCCACAACTTCACCCCTGACCTGTCTATTGTGTTCCTTGGGTTTCATGATGCTCTTTGTTCAGTAATGTTCTCTAACAAACCTCTGAGGGCTTCACAGAACAGCTGAATTTATACTGAGATTGCATACAGACTCTAAATTTACTAATTAGACTCTAGATTTACAACTAAATTTACTAATTAGGTGACTTCTGAAGGAAACTGGATCCACTGGATTTTAGTTAGGAGAAAATGGGGCTGAATATAAATGCATGCCACACTTTTCAGATTTTTATTTGTAAATAAAATTTGAAAACCATTTATCATTTTCCTTCATTTCAGAATTATGTGCCACTTTGTGTTGGTCTATGACATAAAATCCCAATAAAATACATGTATATTTGTGGTTGTAACATGACAAAATATGGAAAAGCTCAAGAAGTATGAAGACTTCAGCAAGACACTGTATGTCGACTTTTTATATCCATGGTATGTTACCCCAGGTGACTGCCAGGTTGTAGCCAGGTGATTTCTAAGCAATATCAGTTGGTTCCTAGTATATTTGTTTCTAGCATTTTAAAGGAAAAGGCTGTGGTATTAGTTGGTGGAGCATTATGTTTTTAATTCTCTTCAGTATGTCTGAAATAACAAGTGCTGAAATCATGTGAATGTAGTACCAACAAACCATTTTCTGCCTTTTGCTTTGTTGGAAAATGCAGTTAACTTAAAAATTTGAGGAATTGATTACCTTAAAAATAATAATAATGAAAACCTGATTGAATTTAACTTAAAAACTTGGAAAGTATAGAACTGTTATTTTAAGTTCAATACACTAAATGCCAAGTTTATTCAACTTAAAATCTTTATAGTATCAGTTTCTTTGCCCAATTACTCACTCAATATCTTAAGTATATCCTTTTTCTGTTTATTTTAGTTTAGAACATGAAATTCAAGAATTTATCTTCCATCTCTTCCTGGGACCTGCAACATAAAACAACAAACAAAAACAAAACAAGTAACACTTAAGCTAACTTATTAAAACATTGTAAGTGTATTCTGTATTTTAATCTGTATTTATATAAGACAGCTAATTTAGTTAACATGAAACTACAGTTAAAGCACACAGGTCCCTGCTTCTCACCAATAGCACTCACCAGATTCAGTAGATTGTGGTACAACAGTAGTACCGTCACCCTGCACTCTCCTACACCACTCACCCCTGCTGGAAGCAGCCCTCGTCCATGGTGTCTCCTCACCAAATTCTATCCTCATGGAGATAAAAAAAAAAGTGATCATAACTAAACTAAAACTATTTTTATGTAATTTAACTTATTCACACATTGCATTACTACCAAAATTCAAGTATATTCTTATACAAATTAGTAAAATATACTTAGATTTGATAGGAATACAATCAAACTTAAATTTTTTGTACTTCCGTACATTGTAATTGATTGTTTAATTAGCTATGAAATCTGGTCTTACTGTGCATGGTATGTAGTTGCTTGGGTGGTACTTAGTGGTTGCATTGGTATTCCACATGGTTGCCTTGGTGCTAGATCGTATTATAGGTAGTTTCTAAGGTTTTTCAAGGTGGTTGCTGTATGTACTGTATATGGTTGCTAGGCTGTTACTAAGTCATTATTAAGATGTTGCTAGGTGATTTCTATAATATTCCAGGTGGTTGGTGAGTGTTGCTCCATGGTTTCTATGTTATTCCAGGAGTTAGTAGGTCTTTGTTGTGATTTTCAATGTTGTTGCTAAAGTAGTGCTCTGTAGTTGCTATGGTATTTTAAGTGGTTGCTAGGGTGATACTAGGCTGTCCCTATGGCACTTGATGTGGTTGCTATAGTGTTAATGATATTCCATGTGGTTGTTAGGGTGTTGATAGGGTTTTCCAAGTGACCCCTAGACTGTTTGTTTGATTGCTATGTTATCGCAAGTGGTTGCTAGGGAGATATTAGGTTGATTCTAAGCCAGTTTTAGCCAGTTGCTAGGTTGCAGATGTATGGTTTCTATGGTATACTAGGTGGTTGCTAGAGTGTTGCTAAATAATTTCATTCTGTGGGCTTACCAGGAGTTTGCTAGGTGGCTTGTAGTTGCTAGGTTGTGACTATGCTGTTAGAGTGGAATCTCAGTTGGTTGCTAGCCTGTTAATTGGTTGCTATCATGTATAAGTATTTCTGAATTAACTTGGCCTAAAATAGTTTGAAAGCAGTATCTGAACATTCCTCAATAATATAAAATACGATTGCTGGAACACAATAAAGAAATAAAGATTATGAAGAACATACCAGCTTTGTAAAGCCAACATAATAGTCAGTATTTTAATTTATCATAATGCTTTATTTTTATTAATATACAAGGCAGCATACCTTAGCATTCATTCCATCCTCTGGCAAGATTGATTCTTTTGGTCTTGGAGGGAATGGACAACTTGGAACACGTCACACCTGCAACAGGATAAGCCCTGCTCCTGTGAAAGGCCCATGGAGAGTCCACAATGACCCGACACCAATAGAATCTGGTAAGTACACATATACCTGACGATACTGATCTTTAGTAAACTGACAGGCCTGTTAAAATGTTATGTCTCAAACTACATGAATTTTTAAATACTTAAAGTTCAATTTATGGTAAATTATTTTAAGGTTAATTGTTACATTAAGTTTTTTGTCTTTTAGACCTATTCAAAATACCACATTTCTGCTTTATCCCAGTATAGCTGTATTAGTTATTCACTCTTACTAGTGGAATTTCCATTTATCTTTGTGGTCTTTCTGGTTATTTGAAATACTGCATGCACATCAGAAACAAGAACTGTTTAGATGACTTTTTTGGAAATGCAGACAATTAGCTAAGCATATAATTTGGAAACAAAGCTGTGTGTTTGTGTTGATGTATACCAAGTCTTTTGTTCTTTTAGTATTTTTTTGTATTTGTATTTTTTTGTTGTGTTTGTTTTGTTGTGTCTGTGTTAAGAGTCTGAGAAGTTGTACACTGTGAAGAGGATTTATGCTGGTGGAGACCAGAGCTTTGCCCATTTCCACTGTCTTCAGGTAAGAGAATATTAAAGCATTGTAATGTAGGGACCTTAACATGTACATAAAGTCATAAGGAAAAGAAAGGACACCCTTTAATTGTATGTTTTTATTTTAGAGCCTAAATAACAAATGTGTGGTCCTTACCAACTTCTATTAACAAACCTTAACTGGCATTAAAAACAAACAAACAAACAAACAAAAACAGATTTCAAAATGTACTCAATATGTTTCCCAAAAACGTAAACCAACATTCAGACACTGTATTCTGCTATAATGACTGCAAATTTCCCAGGTCTTGTGGTTGCATAAGACACCCAAAACATGACCCCTCCACCAACTGCTTGACAGTCGGTATTTGTGTGTTTTTGGTAATGCATTGTGTTTGGTTTTGCCCAATATGGCACTGTGAATGATGGCCAAACGACTTCAACTTGGTATTATCAGATATGTTTACAGAACTTCTGTGGTTTGTTCAGATGCAATTTTGCAAACCTAAGTTATGCTGCTATAAACCCTGGCAAAAAGTATGGACTCACCACTCTTGGAAGATGTTCATTCAATTGTTTAATTATGTAGAAAAAAAAAAACAATCACAGACATGCCACAAAACTATTTTCATTTAACATTCCAACCTTCTGGCTTTATGAAACACTTACAAAAATAAAAAAGAAAGAAAATTGTAGTCAATTGCAACTGTTTTTACAGATCCAACCGAGGAAAAAAATATGGAATCACTCAATTCTGAGGAAAATATTATGAAATCATCAAGCAAAAACACCACTAGTACTTTGTTGCACCACCTCTGGCTTTTATAACAGCTTGAATTCTTTGAGGCATGGATTTAACTATCGACAAACAGTATTCATCAATCCGGCTCCAACTTTCTCTTATTGCAGTTGCCAGATCATCTTTGCAGGTTGGAGCACCATTTTCTTTAATTTCCCCCATAGATTTTCAATTGGATTGAGGTCCAGACTATTTGCAGGCCATGCCATTGACATTATATGTCTTTCTTGAAGGAAAGTTTTCACAGCTTTTGCCCTATGGCACGATGCATTATCATCCTAAAAAGTTATGTCATCATCACTAAACATCCTTTCAGTTGATGGAATAAGAAAAGTGTCCAAAATCTCAATATAAACTTGCATTGCATTTATTGAGGATGTAATGATGGTCATCTCTTCCATACCTTTACCTGACATACAGCCCCATATCATTAATGATTGTGGAAACATGTTTTCTTCAGGTAGTTGTCTTTATAAATTTCATTGGAATGGCACCAAACAAAAGTTCCAGCATCATCACCCTGCCCAATGCAGATTTGTGATTCATCACTGACTCACTCTCATCCAGTCATCCACAGTCCATGATTGCTTTTCTTTAGCCCACTGAAACCTTGTTTTTTTCTGTTTAGATGTTAATGATGGTTTTCGTTTGGCTTTTCTGTATGTAAACCCCATTTCTTTTAGGCGATTTCTTACACTTTGGTCACAGACATTGACTCCACTTTCTCCCCATTTGTTCCTCATTTTGTTTTGTTGTGCATTTTCTGTTTTCAAGACATATTGCTTTAAGTTTTCTATCTTGACGCTTTGATGTCTTCCTTGGTCTATCAGTACGCTTCCCTTTTCCAACCTTCCTATTTGATTTGTACTTGGTCCAGATTTTAGACACAGCTGACTGGAAACAACCAACATCTTTTGCAACATTCCGTGAAGATTTACCTTCTTCAAGAAGTTTTATAATCCTCTCCTTTGTTTCAACTGACATCTCTCATGTTGGGGCCATGATTTATGTCAATCAGCTTGGTTCAACAGCTCACTATGGTGTGCAAGCACTCTTTTTAACTGCAGACTAATTAGCAGTTGTAATTGGATACAGGTGTTTGTTTTAGAACTGCAAAATACATGGTGATTCCATAATATTTTCCTCAGAATTGAGTGATTCCATATTTTTTTCCTGTTGGATCTGTAAAAACAGTTGCAATTGACTACAATTGTCTTTCTTTTTTATTTTTGTTAGTGTTTCATAAAGGCAGAAGGTTGGAATGTTAAATGAAAATAGTTTTGTGGCATGTCTGTGATTGTTTTTTTTTCTACACAATTAAACAATTGAATGAACATCTTCCAAGAGTGGTGATTCCATATTTTTTGCCAGGGGTTGTATATTGGAGACTGCTTGGTCCTATCCTGTACTCGCTCTATATTGGTATGGTCATATCCTCATATGGGTTTTCATACCACTGCTATGCAAATCTATCTTGCCTTTCCCTCCCTCAGACACTCCTGTTTCCACTCAGATCTCAGCATGTCTGTCAGATACACAATGTCTGTTGTGTTCTAAATAATAGCAGTCCAACATCACTAATCAGATCAATCATTGTTTTTGGTAGAAATTATATTTCTACATGGCAAATAATTTACTAGTAGGTATAGTAGAGTAATAGAAAGGTGTAGGTGTAGTAGAGTAACCAACAGACCCAACAGTCATGAAATGCATGCTGCTGACTCTGTGTAATTGAATCATTAATTGAAAGGGCCGTGTTCAAAATAACTGAAGTGTGGAGTTCAATTAGTGAGGTCATTCATTATGTAAAAAAAAACTGGTGTCAAACAGTTTGCCCTTATTTAAGGACGAAGGCAGCAAATGTTGTACATGCTGGTTATAGTGCATTTCTCTCTGAAAATCTGAGTAAAATGGGTCGTTCCAGACATTGTTCAGAAGAGCAGCGTACTTTGATAAAAAAGTTGATTAGAGAGGGGAAAACATATAAAGAAGTGCAGAAAATGATAGGCTTCTCAGCTAAAATGATATCAAACGCTTTAAAAAGGAAATCTACCATTCGGATGGATCAGCCAATGATCAGCTCCAGGGTGACCAAAGAAGGTCTAATATTACCTGTGAGTACCGTAACAATTAGAAGATGCCTATGTTAGGCCAAGCTGTTGGGAAGAAGCCTACGTAAAGTCCCACTGTTGAAAAAACGACATGTGCTAAAGAGGTTACAATTTGCCAAAGAATACATTACCTGGCCTAAATAGAAATGCCACAACATTTTGTGGACTGATGAAAGCAAGATTGTTCTTTTAGGGTCTAGGAGCCAAACAGACAGTTTGTCAGATGACCCCCAAACAATGAATTCAATCCACAATACACTGTGAAGACAGTGAAGCATGGTGGCGCAAGCATCATGATATGGGGGATGTTTCAAATTCTATGGTGTTGGGCCTATTTATCACATATCAAGGATTATGGCTCAGTTTGAATACTTCAAAGTACTTACAGGTCAAATTGCCTTATACTAAAGAGGAAATGCCCTTGAAATGGGTGTTTCAACAAAACAACACCACCAAACACACCAGTAAGCAAGTAGCATCTTGGTTCCCGACCAACAAGATTAACATTATGGAGTGGCAAACCCTGTACCTTAATCCAGTAGAAATCTTGTGAGGTGACATCAAAAATACTGTTTCTGAAGCAAAACCAAGAAATGCAGAGAAATTGTGGTATGTAGTGCAATCATCCTGGGACGGAATACTTGTTCACAGGTGCCAGAAGATGGTCGACTCCATGCAACACAGATGAGAAGCAGTTCTCAACTAAATATTAGTTCAGTGATTCACAAGAAAGATAAATCTTCAAGCGTTTTTCAGTTAATAAAATAAATGTTTGAGTTTGTAAAGAAAAATGCAGACACTATTTTTTTTAGAATTGCATAATATTCCTTTTTATTCACTTTCTGTAAAATAATAACAAATTTGATAAATTGTTCTTTATGTTTTGATTTAGAATAGAATGTGTAGTGTTCCCAATGCATTTGAGCTTTTCTCACTTTTTTGAACACACTGCTATTATTTTGAACACAACTGTATCTCATAATGGATGGCAGCTAAAACTTTATCCCAGCAAAGCCAAACTCTCTTCATCCTAGGAGATTCATCCCCACGTCAGTATCTTGTCATCTCCTTAGACAACTTTTTTTTACTGATTTTAATTTCAGTCAATGCATGCAACCTTGGGACATGGACAGTCAACTGTGGCTACATCTAATCATCCAGTGTTTTGCTGTGTCTCTGATGGATTTCTTTTGTTTGTTGATTTTGCTTCATTGTAAGTGAAATAATGAGAGAACAACACATATCTGGGTAGCCAATTGACCAAATAATTTACTTCCTTATATAAAGTGCTCTGATTCCTGCACTGAAATTAATGTCTGCAGTTTAGTCAAATTTTTTATTTATTTTGAACTCCAGTATAATTTTGAAGACTGCTTTAATAATAATTATTTTTTTAATGATCACCAAAAATTAATGGACCTAGCTGTGAATTGGTTAACTTATTTGTAACTTATTTGTCTGAAATATGGAAGGTGTATAAATTTGCTCGTGTTTGTCTTTTTTTTTGTAAGGATGGCCCTCCCCCAGATGATCTGCGAATAAGACATAGTAATCAGCATGTCTTAACCTTGAATGGTGACCTCATACAGAAATGGCTGAGCCACGGTCATGGAAGACTCTTGCCAGAAATTACAGTGTACAAGTTTACAGTATATACAGAAATCAATAGCTTTATTGTATTACTGGTTACTTTTGAATTCATGTCATTCATGTTAATCTTATACTTGAATGTTTTGTCCAGCTTTCAAATAGGTTTTTTAATTTCTTATGTTTTTTTTACAGTGAGATCAGTGGTGTATTCTCCTCAGCAAGTTGTCTAAATGGGAGTTTTCTTTCTACAAGGTAAATATTTTTAATTTTTGTAATGGATTATTTAATGTCTAAAAAGTGTTCATTTATGTTTTATGGTCAAGATATTATAATATCTACAGTGTGCTGTGTTGTATACTGTGTTTATTTATAGTTACATAATTAAATTTGTGTTCTTGTGTCAATTTTCTGATACACTGAACTGCTGTATTAAATTTTTGTTGGTATTGTGTGATTAATCCTCTCCAGTCATCCAGATCATTATCGCACTAGCAGTAAATGTCCTGGGGTGGACATAAACATGGCTCGCCTCCTCTTTAACAGACTAATCCAGCCTGATTATCCACAGATCTCACAACAAGTGAGTGACAAAAGTTCTCATAATTCTGAATTTGCAATATGTTCAGGATAATTTTTTTCCATTATTTTATAAAAGTACTATGCACATGGGCATAACTGTTTATTTCACAAACATGTAGATTGCTGATAGTTTGGGGAGGCATTTGATTCCCAACCTGTGCAGCTCTCCTCCAGACATTGAGGCACTAAGACTCTACCTCATACTTCCAGAGTGTCCACTGTTTAAAAACCCCAACACTTACATCACACTCACCATTCCCTTTGCCAAGGCAGTCATCTACCTCAGCAGTGCTCCACTCAAAGTGCTTGGTAAGAATCTTGAATTGTCAAGTTTAAATGTGAGAAAGGCATGTGTGTTGGATGAATAATATAGAAATCCCTTTTTGTTCTTACCACAGGTAATTGGACATAGTAATGCAATATGATAAGTAATTGGTTATAAGTATTTGCCAAAGTTGTCAGATTTTAATATAGTCTTGTTTCAATGTGAAACTATTTCTTTTAGATTAGTCACATTGTTTAATATTAAATCAAATGTGTCATCATTACACTTGACTAAGTAGTAAAATACTACTTGAAAATTTACAACATAATATGTTAAAATTTGTTGTTTGTGGGTTGTAGGTTATTGCTACAATAAGTAGCTCAGTGTAAGCTTATGTTTTCCTCAGTATGCATGAATAAAGCTTAGTACAGCTAATATTATGTAAACATAACAAGCTAAAACAATTCCACCCAGGTACACAATGACAAAGCATTTTTTATTTTAGCTGTCTGCCAAGTGCAGAAATAAGAGAAGACAGCCCGAAGGCCCTCAGAGAGAGTTGTTGGTGGGAGAAGATTTGATGAAGTTGCAGCCTTTTGGTAAAGTGTTGCAGAGGGAAAGTTCAACAGCAATGTTGGACTACACTGCAGTTGTAGTCTAGAGAAGTGGGACCCAAAGTTAGGGTGGAAACTTGAACTTGAAGGAACCAACACTAATGAAAGCGGACAGTCAGTTGTCAGAGAAAGCCAGACATTGCAGAGCAACCCTTTCGCATTTGAGTGCAGAGTAGGTACATCTAGCAGCCCTCCAATTGAGCCAGGGCAACAAGCAGCAAGAAAAGAACAAGGCATGAGAAATAAGATTATGCGACCAAAGGTAAATAAGCTGCCAACCTGTCTGTGGCTGAAAATGAAGGAAAGGGTGTGTTTGAGAGTGCTGACAGAGGAGGTGAAGCAGAAGCTTAACTGCCTATGCAGTTAACTTTTTTTCAAGACATTGTTCAAACATGCCTAACAGTTGCTGGACCACACACAAAACACTGTCATAGCCAAGAGGTTGACCAGCTATTTTATAGGCAGTAAGTACATTTATACCAGCTGTCAGAAAACAGCTGAACTAGGCTTCTTGGTTTGAGCATGCAACAATAATATGGGTACAGTTCCAAAAAGCAAAGGGCAAACTGCATGATTTGTGGCTGGATCTTTTGAATGCCTACAGACCATCGACTTCACAGTGGAGTTATTTTACCTACACAACTGCATCGGGAGCCTTGTTTCAGTACTTTGGACAGGTTGACAACAGCTGGAGGTAGAATTTGGTGTACGCTTAGAAATCTTAGAAATCCCGAGGTACTTTGAGATGATCTTTATTGCTGCAAGGCAGATGGTCAAGAAGCCCTGTAGTCTGAAATGCAATTTCTAAACTGGGAGACAGCTGGAAACTCTCTATTGTCCCTTTCGTAGAAGGTGGTGAGGATGGGTGGGGGCAGGTGGAGGCTAGGCAAGTGATGTTTAGAGTCCAGGATAGGTCCTCTGTGACATGCACTCGATGGAATTTGAGCTTATCCTTCTATCGATTTATTGTTTCTTTGGTGTGTAGTTGCAAGTGATCCTCTTGGGTCCTTCTGAAATCAATATTCAACTCTTTTGGTCTTATCAAGATTTTTGTCTCTACACCATTCTGTCAGCTGCTCCAGTTCTTCCATGCATGCAGACTTATTCAATTCAATTTCATTTACATTTATTTGTATAGTGCTTTTAACAATGGACAGTGTCTCAAAGCAGCTTTACAGAAGTTTTGAAACATAGCAAAAATATATAAAGTTTAAAGTTAAGTTACTATTTATCCCTAACATTTATCCCTAATGAGCAAGCCTGAGGTGACGGTGGAAAGGAAAAACTCCCTGAGATGATATGAGGAAGAAACCTTGAGAGGAACCAGGCTCAGAAGGGAACGCATCCTCATTTGGGTTACACTGGACAGTAAATAATGTAATTGTTGATAATGTCCTTTCTACAACAGCAACCAAGAGCTCTTGAGGAACTAATAGGTCAGTGTATTTAGTTCATTATTGACTTAGCACTAATTTCTTCCTGCCGAAAGCTGACTGATGAAGAAGTCACATTATTTATGTGCTTGCTGATGTAGCCAGTCACTGAGGCTGCTGTGTATTCCCTAAAGTATGTAATGTGGTTCTATGTGGCAGCCTCTCTCAAAATGTCCCAGTTTTTGTCTTTGGTATAGACCTCATACTATTTTTCCACTATTTTTGCTTTAATTTGTTACAGAAATGGTCAGAGGAACATAGATTAGCACTCAGAAGGCCTAGCCTGGATTGAGCCAGCTTCCTGGAATCAGTTAACACTACCATAGGGTGATGTTGTACTGAAGATCCCCTGTAAGAAATCTCCTCTTCAACGGCCAATAGGAGGGATGGTCTAGCAAACTCTTACATCTAACAAAAATGCCTTGCAACTCCCAATTCAGTCCATCAACTCAGGGTACAAGCAACAGAAATGGAGAAATTGAGGGAGTTCACCAATGCACTGGTTAGAGCTGTACATGTCCCAGTTTAAGCAGGGTGGTAGTGGAAGGCCCAAATGTCCTTGTTATCCGAGTGCAACACAACACTTTCCCATGGACACTATGGATGGTGGCATGACCAGGCTCTGAAGAAGCTAGACAAGGTGCTGTGGTTCAAGGCTGCCAAGATCATTGAGGTCATGGTCCCAAGGGAGGAGGGAATGAAGGCTGCTCATGAACTTAAACAGCTCAAGTATTCAGATGTGGCTGTAGAGTGCAGAAAGACTGGCTAGAGATTTACTGGGGAAAAATGGGTTAAACTTCGAAGAATGGTCATCCCACCAATTTTCCCAAAGGCACAACTGCTTGTGTGCACTACACTACACAAAAAATAGGATAGGGCAGTTTGATGACTATTAAATGGAGAATTTCAGAAGCAGTCTTTCCAGCATAAGTTTTAATATGGTATTTTCATGTAATTGATGTTAATGACTGCTTGAAAGCTGGGACTTGGACATCACCAGGAACATTCTGGAACATCAGCAAACACTGGGTTTGTTCCCTGATAGTGCTCACCCATGCCTTTACTACTTCAGTTCCTGCTTGGTTTTAGCAAGTGAAATGTTTGATATACTCAGTTGAATTTAGGCCATTGTCCATCTTTACTGTTAAGCCTGTCCAATTTTTGAAGCACCTCAGTGTTTTGAAGAATTTGGTTGAATCTGAGCAGATAATATAGCCATATATACACTTAAGAATTTGTTGTGCTGGTTTTGTCAGCATTGAATACAAGGGAACCTGTTCCTTCGGCAGACAGATATGCCCAAGCCTTAAGAGGTGGAACTCTTATCATTCTTGTTCAAGTTGACATTTGTCTCCACTGTTCTTTAGCATATTATTCCAGAAGTGCACTGGCTGTTTTTCTATTTGTTTTGTTTTTAAAGATATTTTTGGCAAACTCTGATCTGTTTGTCCTGTTTTTGTGGTTTATATCTTGCTGTAGACATTTTGTAGGAAAATGCATTAGATCCAGAGAAATATAAATTAATTAACCATTTGATCAGTTGATTAATTCAGAATCAAATTATAATAACTAACCAACTTGTTTGTCCACTGAAAATTTGGGTCATTTGTGTGCATTCATTCTGAAAAAAATTACTCGTTACCTTTAGGACGTGACTAGTTTAGTCCTTTAACTAATTTGCATGTCGCCTTTGAGTGCATCTGTTCATTTTCCTGTTCTTACTGTGTTATTTTGCCTGTATATATAAAATAAGGTTATGGTGTGTGTCATAAAAAATAGGCTAGGTAGAACTAAAAATTAAGCTAAGAAACTTAATTTACTTAAAACTAAGAAAGAGGGTCTTTGTTCTGTGCCCATGTGGGGGTTCAAAGGATTCATACCTCAGGTAATCTCTTCTGGCCCGCTGGAATAGCTCCAGTTGGAATCACCCAACTTTGCATTAATTCATGGGTGTTAGCCTGCCTCTTTTTGTATGGTTGTGTATTCCAGGGGAAAGGGGCCTTGTGGTTCCTAAATCACACAATATGATTTTGGAGTGTCATTAGTCCTCCTGTCATTAGTTTGAATGGGTGCACTCCTTTGGGTTTGTGTTAGGTAGCCCTGTTGTCATTGAGTGCTAAAGGGAGTTTAATGTCCCAATTGTTTTGTTTGGCAGACACAAACATCTTTAGCATGCTGACCATGGTATGATTGGTCCCTTCCATATGGCCGTAAGAGATTAGGTAGTAACTGATATGTAGTCTGACCTGTATGCACTAGGAGTCTCCAGACTTCAGACCTTCAGGGGTAGTCTGAATCTTGAAAAATGTTGTTCATCTACAGACTGTCATTTGGACCAAGTCATTGAATTCACGAGAACGGTTAGAAAGTATTTTCGCCGAGGCATTGGTCCAACTCATTTTTTTCGGAGGTCTGACCATTTGAATGTAATTCCTTTGCACTCTAGCGAAGCTCTGAGGTTTGGATTTGCTGGTTCGAATTTGCAACACACCAGGCACTCTTCTAAGTCTTTTTGCATGCCAGTCCAGTCAGCCACCTGTGACAGTGTTTCATAAGTGATACATGGTGTGTTGTTGACATATGTGAGCCTGACCTCCCCTTGGGCCTGAGGAACTGCAGGTTCAGAATCTCAGAGTGAGATTATTATTCGATTATTCTGTATTGTTGTTTTTATGGTCTTTAAAAAAAAAGAACATACTGATGAGCTCAGAAACACAAAAAGCTTTAAAGAATGTACCAAATAGTTGATTTGGCAATACCTTGTCTTTGCTATCTCTCTGATTTTGTTTTTAATTTTTATTTTTAGCCTAATGTTAAATTGATGGTCTGGCAGTGATAGCTGCATGTTGAACAAATGACAGTGCAAAGTGATTGAGGGTTTTTTTGTTTGTTTGTTTTTGTTTTTTTACAGTCAAAGTAAAAAGTGCAAAATATCATTGTTCAAGCAAAGCAAGTTAATAAATGTGGGTTAACTAATTGCCATTTGTCCTGTGGACTAGTTATTATTCCACTTCATTATACAAAAGGTTCTTTCTTTACATGCCTATGGAGCTCATTAGCCATAAAAAGGATCATGATTGACATATTTGTAAATTAATTTGGTACTCATCTCCTTATGTTCTCACCTTTTCCCCTTAAGGAAATTGGTGGTCTTGCCTTGATCCAGCAGTGTTTCAAGGACTGGTGGAATTGTATAAAGAGGTGATTGTGTATTTACTCCGGATGCAGAAGATAGGAATTTCACCATCTGAGCACAGGACATTTACTTGCTTCCTAAGTACCTGTTTGAAATTTCTGGAGATTCTGCACTCTGTAAGTATTTAGAATGATTCACTTTGAGTACAACACAAAACATGACTTAAAACATGACTTGTTCTCAGAAATACTCTTTAGGCTGTGTAGAGTTGGCAGTTGAGGAAAGTTACTCCTGTATGTAAAAAACTAGTTTGTGAATTATAACACCTTTATAGGGGATTTAAACAATCATTTGGCATCTTTAGGAGAAGGTAATTTACTTATCTATGGGCTGGCACAGACACATATAGGAACAAGAAGAAGAAAACATGCAATCACTTAAAGGTGCCTATGCAGATTTAGTGCTTGCTCATCTAATAATTAGAAAACATACAGACACTTACACAACTTTGGTTCTTGGCTCCCTAACAAATGTAACAACTGCATTTAAGTACACATAGGCCATAATAAAAACTAACCTATGCATCTATATTCTATGAAGCTTTTATTTTTCAATAAAATATTAAAAGCATGATCTTAATTGGTCAATGGGGTAACTTTTTTTTTTTTTTTTTTTTAATTATTTATTTTATTTTATTTTTTTGGCATGCATTGTTACTGTGCTTCAGGCATTACTTTTTTTGCCAATAACAGTAATGTGTAAGGCCATAGTTTCATATAGTCATTGTATAATGGTTATGGTTAAAACCACCTGTTTAATATTGTGTTAAGTCCTCATTAGGCTGCCAAAACTGGTCTTTGAGGCATGAACTCTGTATGAACCTCTGAAGGTGTGCTGTGGTATCTGTCACCAACAGTTAGGAACAGATTCTTAAAGTCCTGCAAGTTGACGTCTCCATGGATTAGAATTATTTGAGATGTGGGGTATTTGGAGGTCAGCACCTTCAGTTGTTAATTTTCCTCAAATCATTCCTGAACAGTTTTTGTAGTTTTGCATGAAGCATTTTTGCAGTTTGGCATGCTGGTGTGCATTTTTGCATGCTAAAGAGGCCACTGTCATTATGGAACACTGTTGTCATGAAGGGGTGTGCTTGGTTTGCAGCAATGTTTAGTTAGGTGTTACAGTTCAACCCGAATTCCAGAAATGTTGGGAGTTTTTTTTTTTAAATTAGAATAAAATAAAAACTAAAAGAATTTAAAATCACATGAGCCAATATTTTATAAACAATAGAACATAGATAACGTAAATGTTTAAGAAGTAAGAAATTTTTACAATTTTATGCACCAAATGAGCTTTGATGCCTGCTACAGGTCTCAAAATAGTCAGGATGAGGGCATGTTTACCATGGTGTAGCATCTCCTCTTTTTTTCAAAACAGTTTGAAGATGTCTGGGCATAGAGGTTATGAGTTTCTGGAGTTTCCGTGTTGGAATTTGGTCCCATTCTTGCCTGATATAGTTTTCCAGCTACTGAAGAGTTCGTGGTCATCCTTGACATATTTTTCGTGTACTGATGCGCCAAATGTTCTCTATAGGTGAAAGATCTGGACTGCAGGCAGGCCAATTCAGCACCCGAACTCATCTACTACGAAGCCATGCTGTTGTAATAGCTGCAGTATGTGGTTTTGCGTTGTCCTGCTGAAATACACAAGGCCTTCCCTGAAATAGACGTCATCTGGAGGGGAGCATATGTTGCTCTAAAACCTTTATATACCTTTCAGCATTCATAGTGCCTTCCAATGCATGCAAGCTGCCCATACCATATGCACTTATGCACCCCCATACCATCAAAGATGCTGGCTTTTAAACTGAACGCTGATAACACACTGGAAGGTCTCCCTCCTCTTTAGCCTGGAGGACACAGCGTCCATGATTTCCAACAAGAATGTCAAATTTGGACTTGTCTGACCATAGAACACTTTTCCACTTTGAAACAGTCCATTTTAAATGAGCCTTGGCCCACAGGTAACACCGCTGCTTTTGGACCACATTCACATATGGCTTCCTTTTTGCATGATAGAGCTTTAGTTGGCATCTGCAGATGGCACAGCGGATTGTGTTTACCGACAGTGGTTTCTGGAAACATTCCTGGGCCCATTGAGTAATGTCATTGACAGAATCATGCCGATGAGTGATGCAGTGTTGTCTGTCGTGCGAAGACCACGGGCATCCAACAAAATCCTTGTCCCTTACGCACAGAGATTTCTCCAGTTTCTCTGAATCTTTTGATTGTTATTCACTGTAGATGATGAGATTTGCAAAGCCTTTGCAATTTGACATTGAGGAATGTTGTTTTTAAAGTATTTCACAATCTTTTTATACACTCTCACAGATTGGGGAGTCTCTGCCTATCTTTACTTCTGAGAGACTCTGCCTCTCTAAAACATCCCTTTTATAGCTAATCATGTAACAGACCTGATATCAATTAACTTAATTAGTTGCTAGATGTTCTCTCAGCTGAATCTTTTCAAAATTTCTTGCTTTTTCAGCCCTTTGTTGCCTCCATGCTCTATGTTCTCTATGTTCTACTGTGAATAAAACATTGGCTCATGTGATTTTAAAGTCTTTTAGTTTTCATTTTATTCAAATTTAAATAACATCCCAACATTTCCGGAATTTGGGTTGTACATGTCAAAGTAACCTCATGAATGCCAGTAGCCAAGGTTTCAGAGTAGAACATTTCCCAGCGTATCACACTGCATTTGGTGCTTTGCCTTATTGCCATAGTGCATCCTGATGTCATATCTACCCTTTTTCAGCAATTGGTGCTATACTAGCTCTTCGGTGAGATTAGACCAGACAGGTCAGCCTCTGATCTAGTCTTTTAGTGAACAGAGTCACTCAGATTTTTATGCTTACCCATTTTTCCTACTTCAATCACATCAACTTTGAGAACTGACTGTTCACTTGTTCCGTAATATATCCAACCCTTTATAATAAGATGAGATGCAGGTGAGCAGACATGTCTCTACCTCTCTCACCATCAGCACTGGAGCCCCTAAGAATTGTGTCCTGAGGCCCCCTGCTGTGCTCATTGTACACTTATGACTGTGTGGCCATTTACAATCACCTGTGTCAAGTTTTCTGACAACACTTTCACATTTACACCCTGATAAGGAAGGCCTGTCAATGTCTTTACAACCTTAGAAGATTAGGAGACTTTAAACTGCCCTCTATGGTGCTAAGGAATGTTTGCACCTTCACCATTGAGAGAATCCTGAAGTGAAGCATCATGGCCTGGAAGTGAAGCATCATGGCCATGGAGTGGAAGAGGACTCCAGTGGCAAATTGTGAAGCTCTGGTGAACTCCATGCCCAAGAGGTTTAAGGCAGTGCTGGAAAATAATGGTGGCCACACAAAATATTGACACTTTGGGCCCAATTTGGGCATTTCCACTTAGGGGTGTACTCACTTTTGTTGGTTTAGATATTAATAGCTGTGTGTTGAGTTATTTTGAGGGGACAGCAAATTTACACTGTTATACAGGCTGTACACTCACTACTTTATATTGTAGCAGAGTGTCATTATCTTCAGTGTTGTCACATGAAAAGATACTTTTGTGAGATACTGTGTGTGTGTGTGTGTATATATATATATATATATATATATATATATATATATATATATATATATATATATATATATATATATATATATATATATATATATATAATATATAATCTGATTACTGAATGTGCATGTATGATACTATATAGTGATATTGTAGTTCTAGATGACATGGCAAACATGCTGTAATAGTCTTTTGTAACATAAAATTTGAGGCAAATCACAGTGATAGACCTGTATGTCTCCTAGATATACCTGTAGTCTCTTTCTGACTGTAAAATCAGGTGATAATTTACACCATAAAGCGTGTTATTTTAAAATTGCAGGTAAATGAGCGAGCTGGTCAAATTATTCAGTATGACAAGTTTTATATACATGAACTGGAAGACCTTGTTGACATCAGGAGTGATTACGTTACATGGATCCAGCATCAGATGTTCTCCATGGTAAGTTCTTTTTTCTCTTGTTTTCAGCCTGATTACTATGTATGGAAAAGCATGATGTAGAATTTCTGGTTTCTGCAGAGGACAAGTATGCTCTGTATCTATTTGGGCCTACAATAATTGCCATATTATCATGTTTCTCTGCCAAACTTTTGTTTAGTTTTTTCTCCTACTTTGGAAGATTTGTAATTTCTTTTTTGTGTCTTCCTTATTTCCTGTTTAAATTATGTCAGAGTCTCGTTTCCTTATATTTACTGTTGTTTCTGGTTGTGCAGGTGTGCCCTGTGAGACTGATTGTTTAAACAGTTAATAGCTCTGAAAGTTTACAAGCTAGACCAAGGCTATTTTGAAGCTTATGAAATAAAGAAAGGGAATAAAAGTGAAAGGTTTTTGACTGACCAAGCCAATCACAAGACCTTAACACATTTGAGCATGCATCTTTTGATCTCAAACCCAAATGACACTGTATAGCAAAATGATGCATACTGTATAATTCCCTGTTCAGTGGGGACTGTATGCATACTACGTTTTATAATTCCATTAGGTAACAGAGGGTTTCCACACTAACACAAAGCTTCTCAATCTTGTACTACCACTGCTGTTTTCTGGTGTTGCAGCCTCTGGTTTTATCTGTTGTGCGTTCAAGGATGCTTTTCCACTCAATATACTATAAGGGATTCTGGTATATAGTTGCTAATGTCTGAGATATCTACTGTGGGAGATATCTACTTTTTAGCATAGGTCTATTCCTTATTGTACAGATGTTATGGAGTCATTTCCTTTGGAAGTGATGAACAAGATATTGCGAGATGGTACTGTGAAAGGAACAAGATTCAATAAGCAATTGGTTCTTCTGACAAAAGAAGATAATATTATAAAGAGATAGGGGAAGAGGAATTATATAGAGTAGGACTATAAATTGTGGTAGGAGGGAAATATAAGCAGATTTAGCTAATTATTTCATAGTAAGGATGATAGGAGTGGTTTAATAACTACGAGATAAATGTTATGGAGCTTGTGTGAAGCAGATGTGTCCATATTTCCCTTGTAGAAACATTTCTTGGTAGCAGTCGTAATAGGGGAACTTGATCACAGATGACATTGAGCTCATTCTGACAGCCAAGAAGCAGGGTGAAAAGACATACATAGTCAGGAAATTGGCCAAAATATTGGTAGCTGTGTATTCTAACACAAGCATGCTACATGTCTGGAAATAAATGTGTGCTACATGCATTTGGCCTCAAGTGCAACCAACCAAGTTTTACAAGAAAAAGTTTTAACTCTGTGCACAACAGCAGCTGGAAAAAGTGTAGTTGCCAGAAATGCGATTTAACAGATTAAATATCTTTTAACATTGGCTTTAGGGTCATATTGAATTTCACAGAAAATGCCATAGTCAGTTCATAAATAAGACAAACATTAACCAAGCACAGAGGAGACAAGAAAAATACATTAACAGAAAATGGCATTTTATATTAAGCATGTCAAAATTATTATATCTATATCAGGGGTGTCAAATCTTACTGTATATGGGCCAATGTGGGTGCAGATTTTCATACCAATTAAACAGGAGCCACACCTGATTCCACCTGTTTAATCAGTTGATCTTAGCTTTCAATAGACACAGGTGTGGAACCAAATACAAAGACAAAATTTGGATTGAACTGATAATGTGTTTTAAATGGATACAAATATGAATACTTTTTCAGCTGTTTGTTTTTAGGGGTTTGTATTATTAATTTGGGGCAACAAAAAGTTGTATGATGGGATTTTTGCTTTTCAAGCTGGCATAAATTTTAAAGACAAAGACATTCATTAATTCCTGAAGTATGGTTTTTTTTGTTTGTTTGTTTTTTCCACCAGGGCATGGGCTCTCAGGTCAACCTGTGCAAATACCCATTTGTATTTGATGCTCAAGCAAAGACAATGCTGCTTCAAACTGATGCTGTTATCCAGATGCAGGTGAGACAAAGAGAGATCCTCAGCATGATCCACAATCCTGAATTCTGAATTTAACTTCATCACAAGTCTGTTGGTTTTGAACAGATGGCTGTAGACCAAGCAGAAAGACAGAATCTGAGCTCTTTATTCCTGCCAGGTGGCATGGTGGAGTCAGTAAACCCGTGCCTCATTCTCATGGTACGCAGAGAAAATGTTGTTGAAGACACTATGGAGGTTTTGCAGAAGTCCAAAAATGTTGATTACAAGAAGCCCTTAAAGGTAATAATAGCATCACCTTTTTCCGTACAAATATTTTACATTTAAAAAATATGGCCTTTGTTATACCTAGCCCACACTAGAATAAAAAGATATATAAAATCCTTAAAACTTTTGTTGAAAATAGAACACATCTTTTAGATTTTCTTTGTTTGGTTGTAGTTTATGCACTTAGGCCCCCATAATGCAATATTTGAACAGAACACACACTTTCAGATACTGTTCCTGAATCAGTTTTATCCAATGCCCCAAATTTCTTAATCCTGTAAACAAATGTGAACTATTATAAAACTATTACCAATAATGATTACCAAAAAAAACAATCACTCATATGAATGTTTTACCAAAAAAGATGGTATATTAAAAGAAAAAAAAAATAATTTAAATAAATTCATTTTTGACTGTGTGTAGGTGATCTTTGTTGGAGAGGAAGCTGTGGATGCTGGGGGTGTGAGGAAAGAATTTTTCCTCCTTATCATGAAAGAACTGCTGGACCCGAAATATGGCATGTTCAGGTATTATGAGGAGTCCAGACTCATCTGGTTTTCGGACAAGGTAAAGATTTGTCCTAGGACTTGAATAGGATTTTCTTCCATTTAAAAGTACACTTCATCTAAATATATATTCTATAATTTTATAATTCATTTTATAATTCTAAGATTTATCTATTCTTGTTTGGTAGACTTTAGAAGATATCGACTTGTTTCACCTCATCGGGGTTATTTGTGGTTTGGCCATATATAATCTGACTATAGTGGAACTAAATTTTCCTGTAGCCCTGTACAAAAAACTCTTGAAGAAAACTCCGACTTTGGAGGACCTGAAGGAGCTCATGCCTGTTGTTGGCAGGTCAGTTATTTAGAGTTGACTCAATTCTATTAACCTTTCTTTTGTACAGGATTTAGTCCTAGTTTCTTTAATACTGTTTCTTATTTTCTTATAAACTTTATATTTACTCACACTTTTTAATGACCAGGAGTCTGCAAGAATTATTGGACTACACAGAAGATGATGTTGAGGAAACATTCTGCTTGAACTTCACAGTAAGAGCAATTTTTTCTAGAAGTACTGTTAAATATGGCTGTTATAATCAGATGTAGATAATGTGTTTCTTGCACAGTTGCACAGATAGAATTTCTGAAAATAATCTTATTTAAAATGTAGATTTTTCTATATTTTATTCATTGCTTTTTGTTCAGGTTTTATTACACATTTAAAACATGATAAAAGGATCCTCTATGACCTTTTATGATAACATTTTCCCCCATTACCATTATTGAATTCTTTACATACAGGTTTAACCTTCAGTGTTTCCATGCAGTGTGTTTGTCACATCCAACCTGAAAACAATGTACATTGTAATCTGAAAATGAATTAATAAGTGAGTAAGATTGATTATCTCCTCATCATGGCACCTGTTAGTGGATGGGATATATTAGGCAGCAAGTGAATATTTTGTCCTCAAAGTTGATGTGTTAGAAGCAGGAAAAATGGCCAAGCGTAAGGATTTGAGCAAGTTTGACAAGGGCCAAATTGTGATGGCTAGATGACTGGATCAGAGCATCTCCAAAACTGCAGATCTTGTGGGGTGTTCCCAGTCTGCAGTGGTCACTATCTATTAAAAGTGTTCCAAGGAAGGAACAGTGGTGAACCGGCGATAGGGTCATGGGCGGACAAGGCTCATTGATACCACAGCACATCTTCATGGATCTAGTGGAGTCCATGCCTCAACTGATCAGGGCTGTTTTGGCAGCAAAAGTGGGACCAACACAATATGAGGCCATAATGTTATAATAATATAATAATCTCATAATGTTATGCTTAGTCAGTGTACAATTCTATATGCATACTATATAACCATCAGTATACCTGACAAAGTATAACCTGTATTTAGGAAACAATGCATACATACATGATTTTTTTTTTTTAGATTTCTCACTTAGACACACTATTAGTGATGGTGGACTATGCAGAAATTACCAATACTATCAGCTATGCAATCACATATATTACATATGGTAGTACAAATGTTAAAAATTACATTGGCTAGTGGTAAGCTTGTACAGTGTAAATTAGTGAGTATTGTACAGTAAGTATTAGTTATATATATTTTATAATACATACATGCATGCAAACCTTTTTTATTCATGCAATAATGTCTTTGTTTTTTCTGTTTTTAGATTACTGTGGAAAATTTTGGTGAAACTGAGGTTTTTGAGCTGGTACCTGATGGAATTAACATCGCTGTAAACAATCACAACAGGTATTTGCTTTGTAATTCTGAACTTGTCATTGCTTTCTAATATACAGAATTTATGTATCTCTCAGAGATTTATTTATCTGCGTAAATGATTGACTCAATAGAACTGATTTACATTGTTGTAGATGAGCCATAATTTTTCCATGTCTCAGTGCTCCAGAAAAATGTGAAATATTTAATGCAGTCCACATCAAGTGGACTAAAAATGGCTTTATGATGACGTCTGGAGGTTGCTTATTGTCTGTACATAATTGTATGACTAATAAGTATAAATTTAAAATTTTTATGGTGCTAAGATTTGTTTTTTTTCTTCAGTTGTGGTGTCATTTGATTTCTTATTTTTTTAATTGGTGTTAAAAAAGGTGATTGTCATCACAGATTGAATAATACAAGTTGTTATTTGTGACAAAAGGGATAAACTGGACCCAGCATTAGCTGTCTGTTGCTGATTTAGCATACACCCTGACACATTGATTTGGAGAAATTTTTATTCAGCCATTGGTGGTGTCCACAAGCAACTCCAAAGCTCACTATAGGCAACACATAAAGTTTTTGGTAATACTTTGATAATATGGCTCATAAGCAAGAAGAACTAAAATTAACATAAATAGACTGTTTTTACTTATGATGGTTACTTTTAAGTATTATTTTAGATGTAATACTATAAAGTAGGTCTTAGGTTGCATTTGAGGCAGAATTGGCACAATTTGAGGACATCTTTAGACATTATAAAATCTGGTACTATTTGGCAGAACAGGCCAAAATGTGGATGGTCTTTGGAGTTTTGGAAACACTATTTTACTGTATCCAATTTTGTTAAATAACTAATTCAAACATTATTAAGCATTGTGCCACATTGCAAAATTGTTGTGTATTTCATACTGTTTGGTTTTACATACTGTGTAATGTCCATCTTTTGCTATTTTCTTTTACAGACAAGACTTTGTAAATGCCTACCTTGACTACATTTTCAACTTATCTGTGGCTCCTCTTTTCAATGAATTCTATGCCGGATTTCACAAAGTATGTGGAGGGAAAGTTCTGGAGCTTTTTCAGCCGAATGAACTACAGGCCATGGTTATAGGGAACACCAATTATGACTGGAAAGAACTAGAGAAGGTATGGAAATTGTATATACAGAAGTATATATAGTCTCCTTTGTAACGTTTGGAGCAGCAAGACCCGATATTTTGTTTTTAATATGTACTGATGATGTACTGATCAGTTTCCATTCAATTGTCAGAACCACTTTTTTTGTGACACAGAAGTTTAACTGCCTTTTTGTCACAAAATGGTATAAAAATTCTGACATTATTTATCTTGGTTTCCTTTATATATATATAAATGCAGATTGTCACATAAGAAATTGCAAAATAGTCCTCTGTTCTCAAGATTTCACCCTCCATTGCAGAAAACTTAAAAGAACAGCTTTACCTTCAAATTGTTGACACTGACTGAAGTCTTCCTTCTTAAATGTTAAATAAACCTATTGGCACATAAAGCGTTATATGTTTTGGTTTGGTTTTTTTATTAAATAACACAAACTTCTGACTAATCAGATTTAGTAATTCAACTGTGGTATATGGGCAACAGTATAAGTACAGTTATTGCAGAATAATGCAATAAATTACAAATTTTGATCTCTCTCAGAATACAAAGTACAAGGGAGAATACTGGCCTGAACACCCCACTATCAAATTCTTCTGGAATGTTTTCCATGAGTTACCTCTGGAAATGAAGAAGCAGTTCCTGTGTAAGTAAGAACAAGCTGTCTTGCATGTTTCTTGGGGAAAAAAATTATTCAGTTATTCACCAGCTTTAGTCACCAATATACACTATATTGCCAAAAGTATTCGCTCACCTGCCTTGACTCGCATATGAACTTAAGTGACATCCCATTCCTAATCCATAGGGTTCAATATGATGTCGGTCCACCCTTTGCAGCTATAACAGCTTCAACTCTTCTGGGAAGGCTGTCCACAAGGTTTAGGAGTGTGTTTATGGGAATTTTTGACCATTCTTCCAGAAGCGCATTTGTGAGGTCACACACTGATGTTGGACGAGAAGGCCTGGCTCTCAGTCTCCGCTCTAATTCATCCCAAAGGTGTTCTATCGGGTTGAGGTCAGGACTCTGTGCAGGCCAGTCAAGTTCCTCCACACCAGACTCTGTCATCCATGTCTTTATGGACCTTGCTTTTTGCACTGGTGCACAGTCATGTTGGAAGAGGAAGGGGCCAGCTCCAAACTGTTCCCACAAAGTTGGGAGCATGGAATTGTCCAAAATGTCTTGGTATGCTGAAGCATTCAGAGTTCCTTTCACTGGAACTAAGGGGCCAAGCCCAGCTCCTGAAAAACAACCCCACACCATAATCCCCCCTCCACCAAACTTTACACTTGGCACAATGCGGTCAGACAAGTACCGTTCTCCTGGCAACCGCCAAACCCAGACTCGTCCATCAGATCGCCAGATGGAGAAGCGCGATTCGTCACTCCAGAGAACGCGTCTCCACTGCTCTAGAGTCCAGTGGCGGCGTGCTTTACACCACTGCATCCGACGCTTTGCATTGCACTTGGTGATGTATGGCTTGGATGCAGCTGCTCGGCCATGGAAACCCATTCCATGAAGCTCTCTGCACACTGTTCTTGAGCTAATCTGAAGGCCACATGAAGTTTGGAGGTCTGTAGCGATTGACTCTGCAGAAAGTTGGCGACCTCTTCGCACTATGCGCCTCAGCATCCGCTGACCCCGCTCCGTCAGTTTACGTGGCCTACCACTTCGTGGCCGAGTTGCTGTCGTTTCCAAACACTTCCACGTTCTTATAATACAGCTGACAGTTGACTGTGGAATATTTAGGAGCGAGGAAATTTCACGACTGGATTTGTTGCACAGGTGGCATCCTATCACAGTTCCATGCTGGAATTCACTGAGCTCCTGAGAGCGACCCATTCTTTCACAAATGTTTGTAAAAACAGTCTGCATGCCTAGGTGCTTGATTTTATACACCTGTGGCCATGGAAGTGATTGGAACACCTGATTCTGATTATTTGGATGGGTGAGCGAATACTTTTGGCAATATAGTGTATCTGGAACACTGCGCATGGGGCGGTGATAAATTTATAAAGCTTGCAGGGATGAAGTTATAATTATAGTGGGCATTAAGAATATATTGATATTGTATTTACTCTTTATTTTACCTTTTCCAATAATTTGGTTGGATTTGCAGTGTTTCTCACAGGTAGTGATCGAATCCCCATCCTGGGCATGAAGAGTCTTGTCATGGTCATTCAGCCAACTGGAGGTGGAGAGAACTATCTTCCAGTTGCCCACACGTGCTTCAATCTTTTAGATTTGCCCAAGTATACAAGCCAAGAAATACTCAAAGAAAAGCTTCTACAGGTCATTGAACACAATCAGGGCTTCAATCTGGCTTGACAGTTTACAGAGACACAGTTTTGCATTCAGTTTGTTTCTAGACTACAGAATGTCTGAGACCACTGATTAAAATACTATAAAATGAGAGATAAATACTCAAGGGAGTTTAATATAGGACTATAATTTAATTAGATTGCACTATTTACAGAAACACTATTTAAAGTTTTCCTATACACGCCAATTAAAGTTTTGATGACGCCTTGTACACATTTGATTCTTGTTCTGTTCTTTGGAGTATTCTGCTTTTTTGCTTTGGTTCTTTGTGTTGGGTTTTTAATAGTGCTACTGGATTTTCAATCTCTTCCGATTGGCAGACTTAATTTTTAATGCAGTGCCATAACAAATAAAATCTATTGGGTTGGAGTTTTTGGATCAATTATTTTATCATAATAGTAGTGAAAACTGTCAGTGAAGGACAGAATGGACCAACAAAATACTATCACACCTTACTGCTATAGAAGTCAACATAGAATTGACATGTTAAAAGCTACGCAGTTCCTCTGATGAATTTACAATTAATGAATTTCCCCTTATTAGAATATCAGTGATTTAGGCGACTTTTAATTTTAAAACCGCTGACATCACAATTTAAAGTGTTAAACTTAGTTTTTTGTTACTAAAGATCAGTCACTGAACAAACAATTATCAACTGTACTGTCAAAAGTATTATTTATAACCAAAAGCTACAAAAAGTCCCATTTTGCCTGTTCATAACTGTATGGACATGTCAGATCACACACTTAATGACAGTAGTTCTAATAGTATAAAACCATTTAAGAATAGCAAAGCGTAACTTTTGGCTCATGTGGTGGTGCAGTGAGTAGTGTTGCTGCTTATGAGCTTTAAAGTTAAAGTCCTCGTTAAAGACTTAAAGTCCTAGGTTCAATCGTGTGCTGATCTGTGTGGAGTTTCTGTACATGTTCATCCCATGTCTATGTAGGCTTCATCTGGATTCACCAGTTTTCAACCAGCTGTGGATCTACCATGACCCTGGACCAGTATAAAGTGGTTACATGGACAGAGGGAGGAAGCTCCACAATGCTTTTATGTTAACACGAGTTGTAATTCATTGCATGGTGTGTTTTGTAAATATTTCCAGGGACACAGCCCAGAACTGTGTCAAAATAAGGTTTCTGTGTACCCTGCTGTTATTCCCCCCCTCTAACTTGAAAAGCTACACTGACCAGTAAAGCATGACATTGCAACATGCAGAGACAGCACACATATCACATCTGGTTTAATAAAACATATTAAAATATGCTTTACTCTGCTCCTTCTTTTTTCCCCCCATTTTCTCCTGCCAGTGTCTACCCACCAGCCTGCTCACCCCAGCTCTGGGTGACTTGGTGGCTGGGGAGGGTGAAGGCCAGCACATACATCTCCAATGAAGCCAGCCCACCACACCTTTTAAACTGATGCTCCTGCTGCCTCACAGGGGTAATATAACACAAAATTATAGGACTGAGGAAAGATTTGCCATGTTCATAGCAATGGTTGCAGTCTCTGGACAATGGGTTGAACACTTGTACACTACTACTGTGCTGAGCTCTGAGTGGCTTGATAAGCATTAAAGGTCATGGGTTTTGCTTGTTTGCAAACTTAACTTTGTCATATTGTTCTGTTTTGGGAATTTGTGAGATTTCGTTTCACAGAAAAATATATCTACCATTTTAAGTATGTGAAGTTTTCAATTAGTGCTGTCATTCTGAGTTAAGCTTATGATCTACATCACAATAACTACACAAAATTCATGCATATAAAAACTTCAGCTGGTTGTAGTTTTGGTCAAATTCAAAAGTGCTGAGTGAGCATGCAAGTAATCAGTTTTGTTTCTGTGAAGTTGGTAACGTGTGAGTAGATATCTAATTCTCATCTCAAAAAGCCTTATGAAATGTCCTAACTGTGCAAACATTATTATTCTTTTTTTATTGTAGTAGCTGGTAAATTCTTCACAAAAACTTTAGCTAATTGTAAGAACCTAATGATGTAAAAGAATTGAGAGAATGAAGGCATGCCTGATGCTTCCAAAATATGTGATTTACCTATCAGGAAGTGGAGAGTGAAGGAGAGAACAAGAAGATAAGAAAAAGAAAGCAGTAGCAGTAAGTGGTGGAACAAAGTTTGAAAACTATAAAGTATGGTGAATTAATATACAAAATATGGCCAAAAGTATGTGGACACCTAAACAATGTCTGTTTGTAGAAGATCCCATTCTAGACTGTCTTTTATTTGCTGTTGTAATAACCAGCACTCTTCTTTCAAACAGATGGGGATTTACTTTATTGCCATAATTACAACACCACACATAATACAGTTCTGAAAGACTTTGGGTTGATGACTTTACAAAGAAAGTAAAACTGTTACTATGATGTCCTGGAGAAGCATGGTGTACTCTCTTGTCAAAATTGGCTGAAACTTACACCCAGTTTAGGTAATATGGGACACATTATAACTGGCTTAAGCCATTACTTTCATCCTCACTAACATTTAAATTATTATTTGTATCATACTTATTTGTGTCTTTTATAAATATTATTTCAATAACCAGTAGTAACATTCTACAACTCACATTAATAACAATTACAGGGCTTAGAAAACCTTTAATATTATTTTCCAAATACATAATTAATATTTTTTAAAATTTATTATGAACAGATTAAATATAAAGCACTATAGAACTCACAAGTAAAAGGTAACATTTTCTAATAAAGCTCCTGCAGTTGCAGCATAACAGGCTTGATATAATAATAATAATAATAATAATAATAATAATAATAATAATAATAACAATCTATACAAATCTTTGCAATTTAATGGACATAAAATCATGTCATCATTTGACCATGTGTACAAAATCACAGAAAATGATTAAATTATATAAGACAAAAATACAGGCTCCTCTGATAGTACAGAAATAGTAAGGCCTTTTTTTCTTTTTTTGCTATATCTATCTATGGGAAAATAGATCAGAATATCATGGTAGTAAAGATTAGTGAGCCCAGTGCAGAAACCCCAAACTTGTATCTGCTGGATCATGAGCAGGGCCTTTCCAGAGTGTCCAGAGTGTTTGCTGAGCACTAGTACTAGTATTGCACTAGTATTTCTGCTTTATGTAGTGACATCATATTTCTTAGCAATATTTCTGGGCTGCCATAGTCATATTATGTACATGAACTTCAAATGGGAAACTGGAATAATCAATCAATAATCACACCAAGGTCTTTTATTGCTGTACAAGATGTAACAGAAAGACTGTCCAGAGTTACTCAACCAAAAAGCTTACTTCTGGCTGTATGTGGTCCTAGTACAAACACTTCTGTTTTGTTTTGTTAAGCAGGAGGAAGTTATGACCTACATCATAATAACTACACTAAATTCATATATATAAAAACTTCAACTGGTTGCAGTTTAGGTCATATTCAAATGAAAAAAAAAATGCTGATCAAGCATAAAAGAAATCTGTTTTGTTTCTGTGTTTGCGGCTCGTCTTTGTGTTTTGTACATTTCAATATGGATCCTTCCTCCTGAAGAGTAGTATGCATCTTCAGGTATGACCCTGAATTCCTGCTCTTTAAGCCTTCTGAAACAGTGTATTGTGATACTTTCATCCCTGTCCTGTGGCTCTTGGGGATGTCACCGACCTCTGCTTCATTCTTCACAGCTCCTGAAGTGTTTGACATCAACTGCTGTTTTCCTGATGACTTACAGAATAACATATTACGTTATCGTAAATGACTACTATACTAACATACAGGTCAGGTATAACACTATCTATTGATTTTAGTTACTGGGTGTGTGTTTATGTGGCTATGCAGAATATCTTCTGGTTAGTTAATAAATAGTAGAATTTTCTACTTCAAAAATTAGCCAATGACATGAATGCGCGTGTGCACGTCTACACAAGCGGAGCTCCTCCTACTCAGGGAGACCCTGGCATTGACGTCATCACAATGATTGGGGAGAAGAGAAAGCGTCTTTTATGGTCCACGGAGGCAAATATTGTGATTGATCGGAGGTTATCCAGTTTTCCACCAGTAGTGACTAACTGTCTCGAATGTTTCACTTGGTGTTTTTTCCTAACAGACCGGTTATACCCATTTATTCTAAACTGTGCCGGAAAAGGTGAGTATATTTGTTTAATGTACTGTATCAGTATCGGAATACGGCAGAGGGTAAACAGAAGGAACTGTGCGCAGTTTAAACGGGTATTTAACGTCAAAAGGCCATTTTTATATTGGAAAAGTCTTAAGACTGTGAATACGGGTCTAAAGATGAAGATGACTGCCGTGGAAAATTGTCGTTCAGTGAATGGAATTGTTAGGGTGACATAAACAACACCCTGCAGTTTAGTTAAGACAGTAGTATTAACATTTAATCTTTCTTTGCATTATTCAACTTGACAGGAAGTCGGGGGTTAGCATAGCATAGTAGTAGCTAGCCACTTGCTGCAGTAATCGGCCATTAGTTTAGTTTACGTTTCTGTCGGCTAATATCAGGTAGGCATAGAAATAATCCGCGCGAATGTGACATTGTTTATAATATTACTGAAAGGCTTAATCTTGAACGCAAATAGGTTTGCTGATGTTCTAGCAAAGTTGTCTGAGTCGTTGCAGTTAGTGCATGGGACAAGTCACTTTCTGTTTTATTACCACATGCTAGCAGTACACATCGATGTTTATAATTCTGTCATGTCGACGCCTATAAGCCTCATTTTTCTTCTCTGTTTTTTTTTTAGGATTTAAATCATCATGGAGTTTTCACGAAGGCCAGCGGTGGATTTGATAGGCCAATAGTGAAACGAGTAAAGATTTTTGAAGGATTTGAACCTTAAAATCTAGGTCATTGATAACAGTTATTTCCAGTTTCAAGCTTGGGACTTAAAATGGCCAACCAACAAACATCCAGTCTCACTCTCGCTTGGGAGAAATACATGGACTGTCGTGCACAGGGAGCAGATCTACCTGTAAGCATCAACAACATACACCATTGCCGTAGAGTTGCGTCACTGTTGTTGTTTTTTTCTATACTGTATTGATATCAGGGATCTGATCATTACTTATGTCCTGTCTTTTTGTGCATAATGTTGTGTTAGTCAATATCACATGTTCTCATTCTAAAATTCATGAGTGTATTAGAAGACAGGTCACATCCAGTCTGATAGCGATCCAAGTTAGAGTCATTCCCAATACAATACTCAGATCAGTGCATCCCTGCTTTGCTATTAAATTGTTCTCTCTGAATGTAGGAAATGCACACATTTTATTAAGCATGTATCAGATATTTCATAAAGTAATTAAACTTTGGCTAATTTGATACAGCTTGTGAAATGCTGCACCTGCGTTAAAAACCGACATCTTAGTGCATGCCTCCTGTCTAAATTTGGATTATTATAAAAGAAGGCAAGAAGTAGCTGTCCTGATGCAACATTTACCTTTTTGTTTTTTACAGCCTGTCTGTCTTGTGAAGATTCATTTGCAAACACAGTGTGGGAATTAGTCTTAACATTGAAACTGACAGGTGACATGAAAAACATTATCTCTTTATAATGGCACTTATCAGGGTAGCAAGTGAACAGTCAGTTTTCGAGGTTCATGTGTTGGAAGCAGGAAAAATAGTCAAGCGTAAGGATCTGAGGAACATTGGCAAGGTTTAAATTGTGATGGCTAAATGACTCATTCAGAGCATCTCCAAAATGGCATGTCTACTGTGGGGTTTTCCCTTTATGCATTGCTTAGTATCTACCAAAAGTGGTCCAAAGAAGGATAACCAATGAACCATTGACAATGATGCTATTGGGAAGTGAAAGCTAGCCTGTTTGGGTCAATCCCACAGAAGAGCTAGTAAGGTGTGAGAACACACAGTGCATCACAGCTGGCTGCATCTGGGGCTGCATAGTCACAGTGTGGTCAAGGGCGCTTGTCCACTGCTGAATGCACGTACAATGAGCATCAGAACTGGACTAGTAGCAATAGAAGTGGGTAGCCTGGTCTGGTGCATCACATCATCATATGGATGGCCAGGTGGATCAGGATTCCTCATGCGAATAAGGCAAGCCGGTGGAGGCAGTGTGATGCTCTGGTAAACCTTGGGTCCTAAACATTGTTGTACCCCTGTTACATTGTTGTAACTGTTTGAAATGGTTTCAGGAACATGACCAGGGTGTTGACTTGGCCTCCAAATTCCCCATATCTCAATTCAATTTAGCATTGGTGGAATGTGCAGGAACAAACAAGTCAGATCCATGAAGTCTGTACCTCACAACTTGACTTAAAGATTCTGCGACTAAGGTCTTGGTGCCAGATACCTCAGCAAAACTTGTGGAGTCCATGCCTTGATGGATTACAGCTGTTTTGGCAGCACAAGGCGACCTCCACAATATTAGGCAGGTGGCTTTAATGTTATGGCCGATTAGTGTATGTTTCAAAAAACCTGTGTGGAAATAATGTGAGCATGTTCCAGACTGTGAATGTAGCCTGTAATTTCAGTGACATACAACATTTAAAAGAAAGCTAAACAATCAGATAATGCTTCCTACGATTTAATTTAAATAGAACCATGAAGAAAGTTTATTGCTTAAATTTAGTTTTGTTTGTCAGTTTTAATGATTGGCATTAATTTAAGATTATAAGTATAGAAGCACAGGTCTGGCTTTTATTTGTATCGCATTCACACAAAGTCTGACAGGAATTAAGAGAAGTTACTAGTAGTACAGGTATTGTTGGGCATCATCCATAACAAGTTCTGAAAGTGTCTGCTTTGGTCAGCATTAGTTGAAAAGAATGGATGCGGTATGTTCTGCTTTATCATGTGGTAGTTTGGTGGGCTTGAACACTCATGACTTACTTTATCCATACAGAGCTGTCCTATTCCAATCAAAGCTTAGCTAATGTTGATTAACAGGGTGTAACTCACTGCTTAATAGAAGTTGTTCCACCTAGGTGAGCAAGATGTGTGTGAATTATTTTTTTCTATCCAGACTTCTCTAGCACACTCAAAGGCCTTATTTAACATCCTTTTCATTTATGTCATGTTTTATATACTTTCACACGTGGACAAAATTGTTGGTACCCTTCTAACCCACAATGGTTACAGAAATAACTTGAAAATGGCAAAAGTAATAATAAATAAAAATGTATTGAAAAGTGACTAATGAAAATCAGACATTGCTTTTGAATTGTGGTTCAACAGAAACATTTAAAAAACAAACTAATGAAACTGGCCTGAACAAAAATGATGGTACCCTTAACTTAATATTTTGTTGCACAACCTTTTGAGGCAATCACTGCAATCAAACGATTTTTTTAACTCTCAGTGAGACTTCTGCATCTTTTGACAGGTATTTTGGCCCACTCCTCATGATCAAACTGCTCCAGCTGTCTCAGATTTGAAGGTTGCCTTCTACAGACTGCATGTTTCTGTTTCTGTTTCTTTTTGATTTGTTTTGGGTCATTATCCTGTTGATCTGTGACTGAAACCAAGCTTTCTGACACTGGGCAGCACATTTCGCTCCAGAATGCCTTGATTGTTTTGAGATTTCATTGTACCCTGCACAGATTCAAAACATCCTGTGCCATATGCAGACCGCAGAACATAACTGAGCCTCCTCCGTGTTTCACACTGTATAGGTACAGTTTTGTCTTATCTGTCCAAAGGATATTCTCCCAGAAGTCTGTGGCTTGTCAAAATTTTGCATTTTGCATTTTGGCAAATTCAAGTCTTGCTTTTTTATGATTTGCTTTCAAAAGTGAAGTCATTCCATTAAGTTAACTTTGGCTTAGTCAGCGATGGATGGTGCAATCTGACACTGATGTAGCTTGACATTGAAGTTCACCTCTAATCTCTTTAGAATTGGTCTGGGCTCTTTGTTTACCATTCATATACAGTTGTGCTCATAAGTTTACATACCCTGGCAGAATTTATGATTTCTTGGCTATTTTTCAGAGAATATGAATGACAACACAAAAACTTTTCTTTCACTCATGGTTAGTGCTTGGCTGAAGCCATTTATTGTCAAACAACTGTGTTTACTCTTTTTAAATCATAATGACAACAGAAACTACCCAAATGACCCTGATCAAAAGTTTACATACCCTGGTGATTTTGGCCTGGTAACATGCACACAAGTTGACACAAACTGGTTTGAATGGCTATTAAAGGTAACCATCCTCACCTGTGGTCTGTTTGCTTGTAATTAGTGTGTGTGTATAAAAGGTCAATAAGTTTCTGGACTCCTGACAGACCCTTGCATCTTTCATCCAGTGCTGCACTGACGGTTCTGGATTCTGAGTCATGGGGAAAGCAAAAGAATTGTCAAAGGATCTGCGGGAAAAGGTAGTTGAACTGTATAAAACAGGAAAGGGATATAAAAAGATAACCAAGGAATTGAGAATGCCAATCAGCAGTGTTCAAACTCTAATAAAGAAGACCAAATTAGGTAGACCAACTAAAATTTCAGCCACAACTGCCAGGAAAATTGTTTGGGATGCAAAGAAAAACCCACAAATAACTTCAGGTGAAATACAGGACTCTCTGAAAACATGTGGTGTGGCTGTTTCAAGATGCACAATAAGGAGGCACTTGAAGAAAGATGGGCTGCATGGTCGAGTTGCCAGAAGAAAGCCATTCCTACGCAAATGCCACAAAGTATCCCGCATACAATACGCCAAACAGCACAGAGACAAGCCTCAAACCTTCTGGCACAAAGTCATTTGGAGTGATGAGACCAAAATTGAACTTTTTGGCCACAACCATAAACGCTACATTTGGAGAGGAGTCAACAAGGCCTATGATGAAAGGTACACCATTCCTACTGTGAAACACGGAGGTGGATCGCTGATGTTTTGGGGATGTGTGAGCTACAAAGGCACAAGAACTTTGGTCAAAATTGATGGCAAGATGAATGCAGTATGTTATCAAAAAATACCAGAAGCTGCGCATGGGACGTACTTGGACATTCCAACATGACTGATCCGAAACACAAGGCCAAGTTGACCTGTCATTAGCTACACCAGAATAAAGTGAAGGTTCTGAAGTGGCCATCTCAGTCTCCTAACCTCAATATCATTGAGCCACTCTGGGGAGATCTCAAACGTGCAGTTCATGCAAGACAGCCCAAGAATTTACAGGAGCTGGAGGCTTTTTGCCAAGAAGAATGGGCAGCGTTACCATCTGAGAAGATAAAGAGCCTCATCCACAACTACCACAAAAGACTTCAAGCTGTCATTGATGTTAAAGGGGGCAATACACGGTATTAAGAACTGGGGTATGTAAGCTTTTGATCAGGGTCATTTGGGTAGTTTCTGTTGTCATTATGATTTAAAAAGAGTAAACACAGTTGACTGATAATAAATGGCTTCAGCCAACCACTAACCATGAGTGAAAGAAAAGGTTTTTGTGTTATCATTTATATTCTCTGAAAAATGGCCAAGAAATCATAAATTCTGCCAGGGTATGTAAACTTATGAACCCAACTGTAATCTGCCTCTGCATTTTGTCATCAATTTTCCTTTTGTGGCCACGTCCAGGGAAGTTGGCTTCTTGTCCCGTGGACCTTAAACTTCTGAATATGTGCAACTGTAGTCACAGGAACATCAAGCTGCTTGGAGATGGTCATATAGCCTTTACCTTTAACATGCTTGTCTGTAATTTTCCTTCTAATCTCCTGAGACAACTCTCCTTAGCTTAGTGTGGTGATACCAAACAGCACAGTGACTACTTTTCACCCTTTAAATAGGTACACTGACTGATTACAAATTTAAAGGCACCTGTGGTGATAATTACAGGACACACTTTAGTTTAATATGTCCCTATGTCAAATTATTTTTGATCTTTTCTAGGGGTACCATCATTTTTGTCTAGGCCAGTTTCATTAGTTTGGGTTTTTTTTTAATGATTTTGTTCAAAAGCAATTTCTGATTTCCATTAGTCAGTTTTCAGTAAATTCTTATTTATTATTACTTTTGTCTGTTTCAGTTATTTCAGTGACCATTGTGGGTTTTTCTTTCTTCAATGGAAGGAACAGTTTTGTCCATGTGTGAACAATACATCTGCCAGATATAGTTGTCCAAGGTAATAGAGGGGAGAAAAAAAATACTCTGTGGTGTGGTCGCAAGGAACAATGGAATATTTTAGCTACATGCAGTCAGTGTCGGATCGGTCAAATTGATTGTTCTTTCCATGATCTCCGAAGGACTGCTTTTAACACCTTAAACAAAATTCCTGTTTGCATCACGAAAGGTGTACTTTATCTTTTCAGAATTTTTTAAAGTGAAGGTCATCCTTTATGCAGAGGTGGGTGTGGAATTTTCCAATAAAGTAAAATGAGTCATCTAGACATCAGTATTTGAAATGCTGCTGTGAAACGAGAGGGCACCGTGTTGCCTAGGACTAGGACTTGCATTATTATTTTATACTGCACCTGAGTATAATTACGAATGCATTACAGCTCTCTCTCTCTCTCTCTCTCTCTGTCTGTCTGTCTTCCTCTCCCCCCTTTTTTAATTTGTTTGTCTGTCTGTTACTTACTCTTTAGGTCAGTCTGCAATCCTTGGAGAAATTTCTGATTTTGTTCCACTCTATGCACCACCTCAGGGAGCCTGGGGTGAAGGATGCACTGAAATTCTGGTATGTTTTTTTGACTTGTTTTAATTTGATGCTTATAAACATTTATAAAAATGTACAGTGAAAAATGTTCTACTGTGCTGTTGTTTATAAAAATGGACCCCACGGGACACATTTTGGTAGCAACTAGAATGCCAAGAATGTACACTGGTCAGCCATAACCGTAAATCCACGGAAAGGTGTAGTGAATACCATTGATTATCTCATAACAGTGACCTATTGACAAGGGTTAGGTTAAATTAAGCAGCTAGTGAACTTTCAGTTCTCTAAGTTGATGTCTTGTAAGCAGAAAAAATGGGCAAGCATTAAGGATCTGAGCGACTTTGACATCCAGTAGTCGACAGTCAGTTCTTTGCCTTTCTGGATGTTAAGGCCAAGGTTGTTTTTGGCCCACCATGTTGCCAGAACATGAACCTTTTCTTTTTTTTCATCATTTTTCATCACAACTTGATTATAGAATTAGAGCTTTTGGCTGACTCGCACATAGGCTTATGGTGTTTTGGTGGTAGTGGAGGATGAGGTGTTGCCAAGTCTGTTAATCAAAAATTCCACTGTCCAGTATCCAGTTTTGTTCTCTGATAAATCTTTACTATAAGTATTATATTAATATTTTAATATTAATATTAATACTTATAATACTATAAGTATTATATAAGATATTATATTTTTTTCAAGCAGTTTTGGCTACAGTAGCTCTCCTATGGGATCGGTCCAGACATTGTTGTCTACATGTATTATTGAGCCTTGGGCACCCATAACACTGATGCCAGTCTACCAGATGTCCTTCCTTGGAGCACTAAAAACTGCATACCAGGAACTCCCCACATAACCTGCCTTTTTGGATATGCTCCGACCCAGTTGGCTCGCCATCACAATTTGGCCCTTGCCAAAGTTGCTCACATCTTTATGCTTGCCCATTTTTTCCTGTTTCCACCGCATACAGTTTGAGAACTGGTTGTTTACTTGCAACTAATATATCCCACCCCTTGACAGGTGGCATTGTAAAAAGATAATGATTGCTCATTTCTTAAACACAGAAGAATTATCACATGGTCAGTTGACAGAAGCTCTCTTCTGCACAATATGCTCAGATAATGAAAACACCTTCTCACATGGAATTGATGTTGTTGGTGTTTTCAAGTACTTGTGCATGTCAGGCTAGCCTGCTGTGTCATGTGCAAAATCTTGTCATTCTTATTCCATTATTAGTAATTGCTTTGTTTTGGTTGAGGAAAATCTGGATGCCCTAGGCAGAGAGAGCAATCTCCTAACTCCAGCATTAGAGCCCTCACAGTGGGGTTAATGGGTGACAACTCGCAGCCACAAAGCCAAAGGTAATTCTAAGGCTCAACCACAGGAACATCACTCACCTCCCCTTCACATGTCAGGATTTCTCTTCTTAGTGAGGCACCCAGTGAGAAACCTGCTGGAAGAGTTATAGGAGGCTATTGTACAGCATGTGAAATTAGCTAGGCCTTAATGATAACTAAGTGGTAGTTAACTGAATTAAAGGGCCAGAATGCTGGACATTGTAGGTAACCTAATTGTTGAAGTATCCATCTCACTTGGGTAGGTGCTTCTATCATTTCTTGCATCATGACTCAGTGTCCTCTCCTTTGAACATAATACTGGACAACCCCCCCCCTCTCTCTCTAATATATATATATATATATATTATATACATACACTATATTGCCAAAATTATTCGCTCACCTGCCTTGACTCGCATATGAACTTAAGTGACATCCCATTCCTAATCCATAGGGTTCAATATGACGTCGGTCCACCCTTTGCAGCTATAACAGCTTCAACTCTTCTGGGAAGGCTGTCCACAAGGTTTAGGAGTGTGTTTATGGGAATTTTTGACCATTCTTCCAGAAGCGCATTTGTGAGGTCACGCACTGATGTTGGACGAGAAGGCCTGGCTCTCAGTCTCCGCTCTAATTCATCCCAAAGGTGTTCTATCGTGTTGGGGTCAGGACTCTGTGAAGGCCAGTCAAGTTCATCCACACCAGACTCTGTCATCCATGTCTTTATGGACCTTGCTTTGTGCACTGGTGCACAGTCATGTTGGAAGAGGAAGGGGCCAGCTCCAAACTGTTCCCACAAAGTTGGGAGCATGGAATTGTCCAAAATGTCTTGGTATGCTGAAGCATTCAGAATTCCTTTCACTGGAACTAAGGGGCCAAGCCCAGCTCCTGAAAAACAACCCCACACCATAATCCCCCCTCCACCAAACTTTACACTTGGCACAATGCAGTCAGACAAGTACCGTTCTCCTGGCAACCGCCAAACCTAGACTCGTCCATCAGATTGCCAGATGGAGAAGCGCGATTCGTCACTCCAGAGAACGCGTCTCCACTGCTCTAGAGTCCAGTGGCGGCATGCTTTACACCACTGCATCTGACGCTTTGCATTGCACTTGGTGACGTATGGCTTGGATGCAGCTGCTCGGCCATGGAAACCCATTCCATGAAGCTCTCTGCGCACTGTTCTTGAGCTAATCTGAAGGCCACATGAAGTTTGGAGGTCTGTAGCGATTGACTCTGCAGAAAGTTGGCGACCTCTTCGCACTATGCGCCTCAGCACTGAGGTGCGCTGACCCCGCTCCGTCAGTTTACGTGGCCTACCACTTCGTGGCTGAGTTTCTGTCGTTCCCAAACACTTCCACGTTCTTATAATACAGCTGACAGTTGACTGTGGAATATTTAGGAGTGAGGAAATTTCACGACTGGATTTGTTGCACAGGTGGCATCCTATCACAGTTCCACGCTGGAATTCACTGAGCGACCCATTCTTTCACAAATGTTTGTAAAAACAGTCTGCATGCCTAGGTGCTTGATTTTATACACCTGTGGCCATGGAAGTGATTGGAACACCTGATTCTGATTATTTGGATGGGTGAGCGAATACTTTTGGCAATATAGTGTGTGTGTATATATATATATATATATATAATATATCCCCCTCTCTCATAGCAGAACAAACAGGTTTGGGAGGGCCAGAACGAGGGTAGAGGTTATTCAATTGATCACAAAGAGGGTTTGTTCTCTCAGACAGATAAAAAAAAGCAAAAAATGGGTATCTACAATATATACCTGGTCAGCCCACCCAAGCAAAGCCTTTGTGTTAGAAACACTATATTCTATGAGACTGATTAATTCATGAGATTGATAATGATTACTTTTTGAGAATGATTAATTATTAAATTTACTGTGAAGTACTGGAAATAGTTTTGATCTAGGCCTGAATTATAGTGAAGGGAACTATTTAATGTAAAATCTTTAATACATCACTTCATAACAATCTTTCTGTTTTTATTTTTCATCTTTTACCTCAGATGAATAAAAATGAACAATTTTGCAGTAAAATGTATAAGTTTAGGGTTTTCTTTTGGTCACACAAGTAGTGTGCTTTTGCTTGAAGTATCATACATGCATCATAAAATGCACACTCTGTGGACCACCTGATGATCACACCTCAGTCATACTTGTTGAACAACATTCTAGAGTTAGTTCCTCTTAACTGTTATAATAATCTATACTCTGAGAGCACATTACACTAGATTTTGGAGCATGGCTGTTCATTTGCTTATTCGGTTGCAAGAGCATTAGTGAAGTCATGAAGTTGGTCAAGAAGTTTATACCAGAGATGTTCACTGGGATTGATGTCAGGGCCTGTTACTTACTAATAGTTTTTGTTGTTAAACAAAAAGGGATGAGAAGAGGAAGAAAACTGACAGTGGGCATTTTTATGCTATTTTTAGCATTTTTGTGCACATCTTCACTTTAGTGTGATACAAGCACTGATCTGAGCCAATGAAGTGAGCCCTTGAGGAAGACAGTACCATGTGACATCACATGCTTTCATGTGATGCACTAACAACCCAGATCTGGAAAGCATCCAGTTGCGGTTCTAATTTCATTTTGATGTGCAGAGTAGAAAGTTCGTTCATTACTAAAGCATGAAAGTATTAGAAGCAACTGTGCATATTGCAATAGTAACTGTGTGCTGTGGTCGTGGGTGGGTGTCTAAGCAGTAAACAATGAGTTTGCACTTCAGACCTTCGCTTCCACCATGTTTGTAGAAGGGAGGTGAGTCAGGAAAAATGTCTTTGGAAATGTTGGATATTCTGATTGCTTCAGAATCATGATCAGATTATGTCTATGGTACATTTATATCTATTCATACAAATGGTTTGTGTATGGCAATTTTGGAAATCAGGGCAGTCCTCACAGGTCCAGCACTGGCTATCTGACAGGTCTAGGATTTTAAGTTACTATCACAAAATCTTAACTGCTGAACAAATACATAGAATGAGTCACATACCAAGCATTTTAACCTTTGTGCATATTCTAGTGAAGAGGATGGAAATAGTGTATCAAGCCTGATCAAAAGGATGGAATAACAGTCTAAAGTAATACAGTAAGCCTCACTGTGTCAGTGTCAGATGACTCTAGCAGCCTTGGTCCTGTGTTCTCTTTAAATGTTTTGCATAAGTGTCTGTTCCTCACCAGTTCAGCCATCACACAGACGATGCCAGATTAAGCTGATGAATATCAGTTGTTTGTGGAGTATAGGAATGAAGCACAGTTTTTCCTCCATTTTCTGTTAATTTTATAGTTCATGTATTTTTCTATAGAATATATTATTATTTTCAAGAAAAATTGCAATTTTTAGAATAACACTGATAATTATCAGTCTATATTGTACGGACAAATTAGCATATTGAAAGTATGTATATACCACATCTGTGATAAGTCTTGAAAGGTTTAAAACTAAAACAGAGAAATAAGAATGTACTATGATGAAATACGTGCCTCCAATGGTCCAAACAGAATTGGTTTGTTTTCTCATGTATGTATGTCTACATGTATTTATGTAGGTAAATATGTGTGTATGCACTGTATGTATCTCCATTAAAAGTCATCAGATTCATCTGTATTAAGAATGACACCAACACATATTGTTTCAGAGTTTTATTACAAACCAATTTGCTTTTAATAGTCTTTAGTTGTAGAACAGCCTTGTGCAGCAATAACAGCTTTAAGTAAGTCAGGTCCTATTAGTTCTGCACACTGTTTGGGAGTGATTTTTGACCATTCCACCTGGCAGATTTCTTCCAGGCTCTTAGGGTTGGATGTTGACTGCAATTTCTGATCTGATTCTTAGTGGGGTTCCAGAACTGGACATTGTAGAAGATTTACCTTTATGTTTTTAACCACTTTTGCATTGTTTGGTCTTGTGATTACCCTGCTGAAAGGTGAGGTTTCTTCCAAGCTCGAGTTGATGATGCTGGCACCACGATATTTCACTCTAGGGATGTTAATTGAGGGATAGCCTGTTTGTACCCCACATATTGCTTTAAAATTCAGTATCTCAATCACTGTAATCTGTAACTTATTCAAAGTGACTGTTTGCCTCACTGTGGCTTTCATCAACAGTCTCTGTCTAGTTTTTGTGCTGTTCTGAAGGAAGGCCTTGTCTACTTAGTGAGAGAGGGTTTTTTTACACTTATGTAAGCAACAATCTTTTTTTTTTATTTATATTTTCAGTGAAATATTTGCTGACCCTTAATTAATTTCAACTTTCCAAGTACATTGTACGATAACACTGTGAGTTTGCAATAACAGTACTGACAGGACGACTGTGTTTTTATCATTTATTATTCAGTCAAATCCAGTAAGTTCTGTAAACTTCAGGGGCTCAATAACACTGTATGAACTTATATGCATACATTCCCCTTCAAAATTCCTGGAATGGCAAAGCCAGTTCTATTCAAAAGTTTTAGACTTAAGTGAAGAAAAGTAATAGGTGCAAACAGTATTCCTTGTTGAGCTACATCGGCAGCCAACTGACCAAAAGCCAGTGACCCCGCAAACTTTTGTGTATTTCTTTATATGATTGGTTTGCATTTTGTTGTATGGCCTCTACATTTCTGCTATCAAAGTCTTCTTCATGCAGTATATTGTGATACCTTCACCCCTTCCCTGAGGAGATTGCTGGTGATGGCACTGACTGTTGTCTTTTGTCTGTTTGTTTGTGAGAGCTGTGACAGAAAAACAAACAGTGTTTCTGTCATCAGCTACTGTTGTTTTCCTTGGCTGACCTATTCAGTGTTTTGTTGTTAGTGCAGCTGTAGTTTCATTTTTTTTTCAGGACAAGCTTGAGCAAAGGCTCTGACCAGCTCAGATGGCTGGTCTTTGTGTTGGTTTATTCCTTTTTAACATTAATGCTGTCTTCACAGGGAAATCCATACCAACTCCAACCAAAAGTAGATATTCAGAGCTTCTAATTGTTTTAACAGTTAATCTAATAATCAATCATACCTGTGCAAAAGCCTGTCCTACATTGTTTAACAACTAAGGAGGTTGCTGAAACTACAAAAATTGGGTTAAGAACTGTCCAACGCATTATTAAAAACTGGAAGGATAGTGCAGAACCATTAGCTTCGAGGAAGAAATGTGGTCAGAAAAAAATCTTGAATGATTGTGATTGCCGATCACTTAAACGTTTGGTGAAATCAGATCATAAAAAAAACAACAGTAGAACTCAGCATGTTTAATAGTGGAATTAAGAGCATTTCCACACGCACAATGCGAAGGGAACACAAGGGATTGGGACTAAACAGCTTTGTAGCCTTAAGAAATCCACTTATCAGTGAGAATGATCGGAAAAAAGGCTTCAATTTGCTAGGGAGCATAAAGATTGGACTCTGGAGCAATGGAAGAAGGTCATGTGGTCTGTTGAGTCCAGATATACCCTGTTCCAGAGTGATGGGCGCATCAGGGTAAGAAGTTATGCACCCCTCATGCCTAGTGCCTACCATACAAGCCTGTGGGGGATATGAGCTGGGGTTGCTGCAGTTGGTCAGGTATAGGTTCTGCAATGTTATGTGCCCAAAGAATGAGGTCAGCTGACTACTTGAATATACTGAAAGACCAGGTTATTCCATCAATGGATTTTTTCTTCCCTGATGGCACAGGCATATTCCAAGATGACAATGCCAGGATTCATCAGGCTCAGATTGTAAAAGAGTGGTTCAGGGAGCATGAGATATCATTTTCACACATGGATTGACCACCACAGTGTCCAGACCTTAACTTATCTTTGGGATGTGCTGGAGAAGACTTGAATGCAACTCTGGATGGGAATAAATGTTGTGACATTGCAGAAGCTTATCGAAACGATGCCACAGCAAATGTGTGCCGTATTCAAAGCTAAAGGCGGTCCAACGAAATATTAGTGTGTGACTTTTTTTTGGATGGGCAGTGTATTTGAAATTCTGATCTGTGGTCTCATAGTCATCTTTTGATCTGAAACCCAAATGTATTCAATGTATGACAATAATAGAATTTTTTTAATTATTTTTAAAATTTTGATTCTTTTTTTCCCAAAACAACAAAAAAAAAAATTGTTGGAAGAAATTGAAGCCATCTGCTAAATCAGTATTTCAGAGGCCAATGTTGTGAGGATAATGACTTCCAGTGAGCTCTAAATAATTGCCAGGGGTGGTCATTCAACCCATTAATATTTAGGGGTTAAGGGCCTTGCTCAAGAGCCCAACACTGGTTACAATTAGAAGACCACTGAACTACAGCCGCCTTCTGGGATTTTGCCTTGCCAGTTTTATTGCTGATTTGCTTCTGGGGACACCGCCTGTGGATGGAGACATCCCTCTGGTTAAAAGGATATGAGGGTTCTGTCTGTGGTGTATTGGGATTAACTGCAGGCTGATCATAAATTTTGAATTGCTTAGTTCTAGTTGCTGTCAGGATTTCAACCATCAGCAAAAACTGGTATGGCAAGCATTCTTGACCTAAGAATCATTTGCATTCTCACTGAATCTAGCTCCACACCAGTGACCTGTGCAGCCATTTCTGGAATTTCTTCCCGGTCACCATGAGCTTGTCAACAAGAACATCTTACAGATGACACTTCAGTGGACTGATGATATAAATCACTGCAACCTGATTAACGGCACTTGCTTCTATCTAGGGATTCTTTGGCACCTGGCCCAAAGCCAGTCTTTGGAATATAGAGCAAATTGCATACGGCTGCCTTTTAGTTTTGGTGTAATTTTGATCTTGGCCTAAATATCACAAGTCTGCAAATCTGCAAGCATCAACTGGGTGTAGCTCTGGATTATTTGATGCCCCTTTTGTTCTCAGTACTATGTGAGCAACCAATTCAGGGCATGGTGCTGCTAGTACCTGCATTAAAGCTATTAATCTAATACTTGCATTTTGTCATCCCAAAGAACATTGGGGCCAGGACTGAGTGTTTCACCTCCGTACCCAAACTAACATAGGCTGGCTAATATAGCCCGTTTTTCTTTATTATAGCCTTTATCTTTCATCTCCAAGCAGTTGGAGTCATGTGTCTTGGACACAGAGTCTTTCCAGACACAGCCATAGCTATATAGTCATTGGGGGGAAAAAGAAAGTCCACTCTCCTTCAATTCTATCTTTTTTATTTTATTTATTTATTTATTATTTAAGTGCCTACATAATTGTGTGGGCCTCCCCAGCTTTAGTATTTATAATAAATAAGCAAATAACCTCAGCTGAGAACAAAAATAAGAACAGATTTCAGTATGGAGTATTTATTCCAAAAGAAACCAGCATTCAAGTTCAGGTACACCCTTCCTACTTTTACTCCTCAACAGAGTAAATGTTAATAATTAGCAGCCAGGTTTTACTAAAATAATTCAGAATAAGAATCAGCTTTATTGAAAAGTACTTCGGGCTTTACATGCACAAGGAATTTGACTTGGTGTATTGGTGCACAATAAAAATATAAACAGAAAAATCAGAATTTTAAGCAAGAAATAATTAATCATCAAGAAGTATCACTACTTCTATAAAAGTAGAACCTTTTGGCAGTTTGGTGTTCTGGAGCATTCTGGTATGTGTCTACATCATGCCAAGAAGAATGGACATCAACCATAACTTCACAAAAGCAATTGCTGCTGCTCATGATTTTTACAAGACCTTCTCCATAATATTTGAAACTCGCCATTCTATAGTTAGAATGATTGTTTACAAATTAAGAGCTTTCAAGTTCAAAGTTCACATTAAATCTCTATGTTCATCCTGGCACAATCAGTAAAATATTGATTATAGATGGGTGGCTAGGAAAAAGCCCAGTCTATCCAAAAATAATATGGTGGCATGACTTAGGTTTGCAAAATAGCGTCTTGGGTTATGCAATAGAACAGTGATCCCAAGCCCACTAGAAAACTGACATCTGAATGACTACAGAAGAAAGAATTCCAGACCTCAACCCAATTAAGCTGGAAAATAATTCATTTTACTGTGTCTCAGACTGTAACCCCACCCTGATTTTTTTCTGTGGCAACATGGCCTATTTGTTACTCATCAGTTCAAGTGAATGTTTGCTGTACATTGTATGTTTACATGAAAGTGTACTTCTGCAATTTCTGTCAATATCTGCCTCTCTCACTCTAGCTCAGACATGAGTGGTGCCAGTAACACTCTGGCTAGGGAATTTCTGACTGATGTTCACCAGCTGTGTAATGTGGAGACCCACAGGAAGCAGGAAGAGGAGAAGAGTCATGTGGTAGCTCTCGGAGAGTACCTGGTCCAAGGCCGTGGCTTCCTGTTGCTAAGCACCCTGGACGCTGTCCTAGATCAGGTCAGTTAAAGCTTTATTTGAGACATATTCAAGGCTTTTCCCCATGAGCCCCCATTTTTTTGAGAACCTCCCCTCACAAAACACCCCCCAAAATTGTATTGGTATTAAAATATATAATATATACCCCAAAATTGTTAATGGTATTAAAATAAATAAATAAATATATATATATATATATATATACACTATATTGCCAAAAGTATTCGCTCACCCATCCAAATAATCAGAATCAGGTGTTCCAATCACTTCCATGGCCACAGGTGTATAAAATCAAGCACCTAGGCATGCAGACTGTTTTTACAAACATTTGTGAAAGAATGGGTCGCTCTCAGGAGCTCAGTGAATTCCAGCGTGGAACTGTGATAGGATGCCACCTGTGCAACAAATCCAGTCGTGAAATTTCCTCGCTCCTAAATATTCCACAGTGAACTATCAGCTGTATTATAACAACGTGGAAGTGTTTGGGAACGACAGCAACTCGGCCACGAAGTGGTAGGCCACATAAACTGACGGAGTGGCGTCAGCGGATGCTGAGGCGCATAGTGCAAAGAGGTCGCCAACTTTCTGCAGAGTCAATCGCTACAGACCTCCAAACTTCATGTGGCCTTCAGATTAGCTCAAGAACAGTGGGCAGAGAGCTTCATGGAATGGGTTTCCATGGCCGAGCAGCTGCATCCAAGCCATACGTCACCAAGTGCAATGCAAAGCATCGGATGCAGTGGTGTAAAGCACGCCGCCACTGGACTCTAGAGCAGTGGAGACGCGTTCTCTGTAGTGAAGAATCGCGCTTCTCCATCTGGCAATCTGATGGACGAGTCTGGGTTTGGCAGTTGCCAGGAGAACGGTACTTGTCTGACTGCATTGTGCCAAGTGTAAAGTTTTGGTGGAGGGGGGATTATGGTGTGGGGTTGTTTTTCAGGAGCTGGGCTTGACCCCTTAGTTCCAGTGAAAGGAACTCTGAATGCTTCAGCATACCAAGACATTTTGGACAATTCCATGCTCCCAACTTTGTGGGAACAGTTTGGAGCTGGCCCCTTCCTCTTCCAACATGACTGTGCACCAGTGACCAAAGCAAGGTCCATAAAGACATGGATGACAGAGTCTGGTGTGGATGAACTTGACTGGCCTTCACAGAGTCCTGACCTCAACCCGATAGAACACCTTTGGGATGAATTAGAGCGGAGACTGAGAGCCAGACCTTCTCGTCCAACATCAGTGTGTGACCTCACAAATGCGCTTCTAGAAGAATGGTCAAAAATTCCCATAAACACACTCCTAAACCTTGTGGACAGCCTTCCCAGAAGAGTTGAAGCTGTTATAGCTGCAAAGGGTGGACCAACGTCATATTGAACCTTATGGATTAGGAATGGGATGTCACTTAAGTTCATATGCGAGTCAAGGCAGGTGAGCGAATACTTTTGGCAATATAGTGTGTATATATATATATATATATATATATATATATATATATATATATATATATATATATATATATATGAATTTATCTTTTCTGAATATTGTGTATGTGGGTGTTGTGGCAAAAATATTTTATTTAATTTTTGCAATGCACAATCTGTATCACAATGTTTAGGTGTAGGTGACAATAAAATGGCACCCTGTAAATTATATTTTAATGTTGAATTAGCTTTCAGAGACAAAAGTGGTTGTTCAGTCTTATAAATGTAAACACAAAATCTGTTAATCTTGATGCCTGCCTTGATTTAAATGCCTGTCAGTGACAAGAAACTTCAAGGAAAATGTTTGAAGTAACTGTACTGTTTAGTACACTTGAGAATTATTTTGTCCTTTATATATTTAACTTGTACATTAATAAAATAAATAATTCTCTTAGTTAGAGCTCCATACATTTTAATTACATTCTCAGTGTTCTTATTGTACTCATTACAAATCACATCTTCTCTCATCTAACCAAGATCTTTTCTAATTCAAACATCCTTTGTTCTCAGTAAAACTTTTCAACATGCTAGACAAAACTAAAACACATGTAAATTTGAGTTATTGTCTTGGCAACATTTTGTATAATCATATTGACAAGTTAGATTAGCATTGATTAAAGTAGCTAACATAAATTGCCAAGGCAACATCTCAGATTTTATCATTTTAAACTTTGCCTAAATTTTCCATATAGACTGCACATTTTTACATTGGAGTATGCTGGTACAAGGTATCATTTAAAAACATGGCAAAAGATTAGCCTTCATTTTCTCTGATGGCACCATGGCAGCCAGTCAAGACATGAATCTGGACTAATTGTCACTTGCATATTGCTTTTTAAACAATGTGATCTGACACTTATCTCCTTTGGATTGGCAGCCTTGTTGGTGCACTCAAGTTTTCTGATTGTGACCTAATGTTTCTATATATTTTCAATTAATCTAACAACACACAAGTATATAATTAACATTGATTACTACTATATTACTGTAATCAATGTTAATGATTACTATGTCAATACCTCCTTGTGACAGCATGTTTGGGTGCACCATCCTGGAGGGGTGGGACTACCTGAGCAACCTGATTGGGTTGCAGGTACTGCCTCATGCTACAAATAGTGAAAAGGACCTTAAGAAACCACAAACCTAGATACAGTACAAATCAATCAGGAAGGATAAGAAAAACGAGCACATGTCTGTGGCTACTACCTGCAAAACCATTCACTTTTTTTCACTATTGTCTTCTCTAGTGTGCCCCTTGTCACTTTCATTTGCACCAAAGCACATGAAACTGATTGATTCTGTGATGATTAAGTGTTCCCTTGATTTTTTTGAACGGTGTGTATGTGCTTGTCTGTGTGTCTACCAAGGGATCATGATGATGAGCATTTTAAGAGGACTATACCCTCTTGATTTAAATGGACAGATGAAATATTTATCTAGTGTTTTTTTTTTTTTTTTTTTTTTTTTTTTTTTTTTTGTGCAAAACCCAGAAAAGCTAGCAGTGACTGTGGGACCTGCTTTATCTACAGACCCTGACAATCCCACTGTTGTTGTTTTTTTATTCAGATTAGTGTGCTAAACTATACAGCCCCCAGACAATGAATACATTTGAGTTTATGCTCAAAAGATGAATATAAGATGATTAATCAGTATTTCACCTATTTACATCTAGATGTGTTTGGCAACTTTTGTTTGAACCAACCCATTTTAAAATGATCAGTGATATGACTGTTTCTTGTTGCTTCTTGTTGTTCTTGTGACTTGATTTTTTTGGATTTAAGACTACACTTATTGGTAGCTCACTTGAAGACCATTTTTTGGTTTGCTTTTAGGAGAAAAGTGAAGCAAAAATAGTCTGGTGTAGATGTGCAGTTTGGGAACAGCCGTTCTAGAGATGTGCTCAGCTACACACACCACTCCCTGTACCACACTGAGCTGCACTGAGTCAGTAAACTTTCTATGACTCCTGTATTGAATGTTATCAAGATCAATGGGGAGAACCTGAATTTCTCAGCTGGTGGCACAGGTAGTGCAATCATTGTCTGGATTTGTTTGATGTAATGAATCCAGGTCAAGTCCACAGTGATGTGGACTTCACTAAGGGCTGCTTGATTGCTCAGTTTCTCCTTTTTCTGAAGAATCTTGAGAGATGAGGCTTTTTATTAGTACAGCATAAACCGTGAGGAAAAAGGGTGAGTCCTTTTGCTCTATGAGTAGGGAGAGAGGCAGTGACATTATCATGCATACTGTTCAATTTTTTTAGTTAGTGCTTGAATAAAATCACCTAAAATCACCCCCAGGTTACCTGAAAAGTAAACACCAAGATTACCTTTAGTCTAAGGGCATGGAAATGGCCTGCCCATAATTATCTCAAAGGGAGATAGTTACGAATTTTACAAAAAACTGAAGGCAGGAAATCCAGTTTCGGCTGTTTGTTTGTTTCTGCTATTCCTGATCTTTGGGGATGGTAGGGAATGTGAAAAATTCCAGTCAGTGTTGAGATACTGACATCAAGTATCAATTTATCATTTATAGTGACATCTAGTATACAAAATTGTTTGTTAATATTCCTAATCATCACTCTTCGTGTGGCATGTGAGATACCATGAAAATGTCACTCAAGAAATGGCAAGACAAAACCTGGGAATCAGTCCATCCTTGTCTGAAGGCAAACAGTTCTCAGATGATCAAAACAAAAGATCCTTTTCCGTAGCCTATGCTTGTAGAAAAGGTATGTCAGTATCTACTGGAATCAAAATGTGTGTAAACAGAGAAAATCCTGTGGCTGTTTTGTGACAGACTCTGCTTTCAGAGCAGAGACAAGATGGCCCTAAGAACAGCAAGTGCCAAACTGTCCCAAGCCATCAATGAGACAAATCGCGCACACGCCCAGAGAATCCACAGCCACTTCCATGACAGTGGAAACACCCAGCACATGTGGCAGGGCATCCAGGTGATCACTCACTGCAAGACAACTTCACCTGCCTGTGACTGTGACACCTCCCTCCCAGATGTGCTTCTTCACTCGGTTTAAGGTGCAGAACAATGTAGCAGCAAGGAAGACCATCCCTCCTCCCAACATCCAGGTGCTCTGTCTAATCATGGCTGATGTGAGGAGAACTCTATGCAGAGTTAACTCGCAGAAGTCTGCTGGACCAGACAGCATTCCTGACAGAGTGCTCAGGGATTGTGCAGAACAGTGGATGTCTTTACTGACATCTTCAACATTTTCCTGAGCAGATCCATTGTTCCAACATGCCTCAAGACCACTACCATCATCCCCATGCTGAAGAAGTCTACACTGTCCGGCCTGAATGATGTCCCGTCACACTCACAACCATCATGATGAAGTGCTTTGAGTGGCTCGTCATGAGACACCCTCACTGGACCCCTTGCAGTTTGTGTATTGTCCAAACCTCTCCACAGATGATGCCATTGCCAAAACCCTCCATCTGGCCCTCACCCACCTGGACAAAAAGACACATATGTATGAATGCTGTTCATAGACTTCAGTTCAGCATTCAACACAATCATCCCTCAGCACCTGATTGAGAAGCTGAGCCTGCTGGGCCTGAACACCTCCCTCTGCAACTGGATTCTGGACTTCCTGACTTCTTGGGAGACCTCAGTCAGTCCAGATCAGGAACAACATCTCCAACACCACCACACAGAGCACTGGGGCCCCTCAGGACTGTGTGTTCAGCCCACTGCTGTTTTCTCTGCTGACTCACGACTGTGTAGCAATGCACAACTTAAACCACATCATCAAGTTCACAGATGACACGACCGTGATGGGTCTCATCAGCAAGAACAATGAGTCAGCATACAGAGAGGAGGTGTAGCCTGGTGTAGAGCCAACATTCTGTCTGAACGTTAACAAAACTGAAGAGATGGTTGTTGACATCAGAAGCACACAGAGCGGTTTCTCTCTGCTGAACATCGACGGATCCTTCAGTCAGATTGTCAAGAGCACCTAATTCCTTAGTGTTCACCTGGCAGAGAACTTCACCTGGTCACTCAACACAAGCTCCATCAGCAAGAAGGCCCAGCAGCGTCTCTTTTAACGAAAGCTGAGGAAAGCATAGCTCCCTCCACCCATCCTGACCATGTTTTACAGAAGGACTAGCTGCATCACTGCCTGGTTTATGATTTGCACCTTCTCGGATTGCAAGAGCCTGCAGCAGATAGTGAGGACAGCCAGCCATCATCTCTCTCTTCCATCCATCTTGGACATTTACACCACACGCTGCAACTGCAAAACCAAAAGCATTGTGGATGACCGCACACACCCATCACATTTCACTTTTTACCCTCCTGCCATCTGGAAAAAGGTACCATAGCTTTTGGGCCTTCAACTCCCAGAACTGACATGCACATACAAATACACATAATCATTAAATAAAATTATTTATTTACTATATTTACAGCACCACCAATGTAAACACTGATAATATGCTGTTTATGCATGTTCACTTTAATGCTGTACTGCACATCAAAATTCAATGCTGCTATTGTAATATGTTTACAAACACTCTCATTGTTTACAATTTGCACAATGCTATGTACAGTCTGTACACTGTTCGGTGCTATTTTATGTATGTGTCCTGTAGTGTACTGTACTGTTTGTCTCCACCGTTTACTCTAGGCTGCACCTTATGCACTTAGTGCTTAGCTCTGTGTTGATTTTTTGTGTTTCTGTAGCCCTTTGTTTTATGTAGCACCATGGTCCTGGAGAAATGTTTCATTTCACTATGTACTGCATTAGCTATATATGGTTGAAATGACAAAAAAAACCTTAACTTCTTGACTTCTTACCCGCAGTCACAAACAACTGAAACAGCAAGCCCCCCCTTATTTACTTTTAATTCACACATGCTGGCACATTTTCTATTCTCTCTGTGAAAAATGATTTCCCAGGGCGGAGTTAGTATTTAGGGACTCACTTTCACCATATCATGTCTGAACCTGCATTTAAATGTAGTCAAGTAGTCAGTGTGCGTTTGTATGTTAATTGTTTGTTTAACATGATAATAATAACAACAACAACAATAATAATAATTGTTATTATTGTTATTATTATTATTAAGTCATTTTTTTCATTGCATGGCAATTGCTTGTAGGTACAATTATATTATAGCTATTGTTACCTGGACCTGACATACAAACTGGATGCAGAGATTATTTTTTATGTTTTCTATGTAGGAACTGACGTGTCGGGAAGAGCTGCTCACACTTCTGTTATCATTGCTACCCCTAGTGTGGAAGATTCCTATTCAGGAAGAAAAGCTCCCTGGTTAGTATCTGTCCATTTTAAAAGTATCTCTTGATTGTATGTAAAAAACAAATGTCTAGCAAATGGACAGGGCTATAATTGTCTAGTTGATTTCAGCTGAGCAGGGGTTAAACTAAATGTCATAGAAAATCTGATAGACGATGTTTCCTTTTTGTAGTTTTCCATGACTTTGTTTTTATTAATGCATTATTATTTAGCCCTAATTAAATAATTGTGTTTGTATTCATTTTGGTATTTTATGCCTTATGACAACATGAAATGCATTTTAAAGGAAGTGTTATTGAGTAGACGCCATGAATAGTTAAACAGCTCATGTGCAAATCCCATGTAACCAAGTAATTCAGTTGGACCGTTTCTTTTAATCTAAGGTATTTAGTGCTGACATGCTAATCTGTCCTAACATGTGCCTCTTACAATGTTTCCTTATTAGGTCCCATATTTGTGCAGCCATTTTGTACAGAAGCATGCATCCTACATTCTAATAGCCAGATTAAAACGATAAATAAAAAGATTATTCAGATTCTCATTTACTCAATTAATTCTCATTAATCGATCTGTTTCAGCTTGCATATCATAGATCACAGTTATAGCCCAATGCTGTTGACCAGAAATGTAGCAATAGGATCTCATGAACAATTTGTTCATTTTTTTTTTATCTTCATAGATTTCACTCTGCCTTCACTTATAGAAGGGCATCCTTCTCGAGAGGAAAAGGCTACCACTCTGAATGTGGGAAAACATAAAACTTTTTGTGATGCACAGAGCACTGGAAAGCACTTTTCTCACAATTGGAAGTCAAGGCATATACGAAGGACTGCTCAGAGATCTTCAGTGAGTGAGGTGAAGAAATCCCAGATCTCCACATCTGATTCTGAATCTAATTCGGATGAAAAATCATCAAGTACATGTCCCAAACATCACAGGTCTTCTGGTTCATCCAGTCATTCTAGTCTCCAGCATCATCAGTTAGTAACGCTTCTGCAGCAGTCATTGCAGTATCCTTGTGTGGGTGGCATGAGCAGTTTTGAAAGATCCAGGCCTTATATGAGGCATTTTGAATCACTGCTGCCCAATACTGAAATGCTAACTGATCCTACAGCCTTTTCTATTTTGAGTGCAATTGCAAATACACCATTTGACCTATGTCATGTTTTATTGTCCTTACTGGAGAAAATTTGCAAGCTTGACATGACTATCAATCACAACCCATGTTTAACTGTTAGTGTTGTTCCAAAACTCACTGAAATTCTAACTGAGTTCTGTGACTGTTGTGGACCACAAGGGGGAGGTCGTCCGGAAGGGGTTGATGAAATAGCTGCAGGCTGGGCTGAGGAGCCAGTTGCCCTTGTTCAAAGAATGTTATTGCGCACCATTCTGCATTTATTGTCTATAAATACGAGTCCGAATGAACTACTACCCAATAGTCTCCGGCAAAGCCTAACTGAACTGCTCAGAGCTATCCGGAAGATTCGGACCTGCCCTGATAGGCAGGCCTTCAAGGCAGGTGGGAATCTATTTGCACCTCTATCAAAAACAAATCTACAAGAGGTTCAAGAAGACCTGTCTTTTTCTAGTTACCTCCACCAAGCTCTGTTGCTGCCAGAACTCGTTGAAGGTGTCCTTCAGTTTTTGCTTGGCTGCTTAGAAGTCTCTGCCCCAAATCCTTTATTTTTCAACCAGGCCCTAGAACTAATTCATGAGTTTGTGCAGCACCATGGCCTTGAGCTGTTTGAGGAAGCTTGCCTTCATCTTGAAGCCCTTGGTAATACTTGTGATTCTTCGATGAGTGATGAAGTTTTGGAACGGTTGCATGGTATTATTTCTGGTGTCCTTAAGATAATCAGTGTAGTGAAAAGGGCCAAATCTGAACAAATGCATCAATTATCATGTGAGCGACGTTGCCACAAACGGTGTGAGTATTCCCAATTGCTGCACCATCACTGTGACCTCTCAGGACTGCCTGTCCTTGCCTTCAAGCAGGCAACTGAGGGTAATGGTTTGCAAGTGTGCTACACTGAACGTTGTTGCATTCTGGCTGTCTGTGCTCACCAGTGTCTGCGACTACTCCAGCGTCTCTCGCCCTCTGGGCCTGCCGTGCTGCAGGTGCTGACTGGTGTGCAAGCTGTTGGTATTTGTTGCTGTATGGAACCATTTTCAGTGGTGGCTCCTCTGCTTCAAGTATTTCAAGCCCCAGGTCTGTGCAGCTATCAGTCCTATATTCTCAATCTACTTAGTAGACTTGTGCTGGAGCAGCTAGGAGGAGAACAACCTTCAGTGAAGGCAACAGTAACCTCTTGCACTATCTGTATCTTGGACAGCTCCCAGAAACTTGGTATTGAAAAGACTTTGCAAGACTTGGGTCTAGGAAAGGAGATAGCCTCCTCCACTTCTCCCTGTTCTTCCTATCAATCACAAGTTCTTCCTAGTAGAGGGTCTGAAGATATGTTTTGGAAATGGGATGCTTTGAAGGCTTACCAGGAAGTAATCTTTGGTAAAGATTGGCAGTGGAGTAAACAGATTGCCAGTCATGTATGCCAACTGACCTTAAGGGGAAATGCAGTAATACAGTGGAAACTGTACACTTACATTTTTTATCCTATGCTTCAGAGAGGTGTGGAGTTAGCCCACCATGCTCAAAAACTAGGTGTGTCCAAGACATGCAGTCAGGTCTGTAGCTATCATACTCGCTGCCTCCCTGTGGAAGTGCTGCTTATGTATCTTCGGGTGCTGCCCTGCTTACTCAAGTCAAGGTAGGATTTTTTTTTTTTTTAAACTACTTCTGTTCAATATAATTTTAAATACAGTGGTACTTCGGTCCTCGACCACCTCTGTGTTCATCAATTTGACCTCAGTGTACAAAAATATTTTCGGTGTACCAATCAACCATCAGGAATGCCAGTTCTTGTTTCATACAGGATTTATCTGTTCTCTGTTATTCGAATATCGAATAACAAATTTTCATTTAAGGGGTTTCATTTCAGCCCCCAATGAAGGTATAATAGTAAAAAAATAAATAAATAAATAAAATAAAATTAACGTTTGACTAACATGGTAGGATTCCACTGTATTGCATAGATGTGTATAACATTTGAGTGCTGAACAAGCGAAATATGAGTCTTCATGATCACACACACTTGTCCTCTGATCCTTGCTCTGTGACGCTGCGGTCTGCAGATTGAAGAACATGCTGAAAGATGGTGAGGAGCCGAAGTCCATGCCGCCCATGCCGCACACACTTTTTCCATGCGGCATACCCTGGTGTAGACAATAGAGATGAAGCAGTCTATGCGGTTCGTCTGTTCTGAAAGCATAGTCTGTGAGTGCTTGTGTTATAACCCCATGCTATCTTTTGTGGTATAATTTCAGTAGCCATGTCTCCGAAAAAGGGGAAATCGGGCATCAGTGTTGCCAAGAGGAAAGTTGTGAGATCAACCATCGATTTGTAACAGGATAATTCGTTTTTACATTATTTCCTTTGGGGAAAAATAATTCGGTTTTTGACCAAATCAGTATTCAACAAGAATTTTAGAACGAATTAAGGTCGAACACCGAGGTACCACTGTACTAATTTTAAAGTGAAACCACACTGAGACTTTTGTTTGTGAGATAAATGATACTAAGTATAACATGAGCAGACATTCTCGCAAAACTATAACCTCTCATTGCTGGTTGGCTTTGTACAAATTTGTTTCTCTGACAGTTTCTTTCTTCTATGACCTTGAAATAAAGTGTAGTATAAATGTGGTTTATGCAGCTAAAACTTTCTCTAGACTTTGTGTTTCTAAAAATTTAACGTATAAAGTAAAATATATGCCTAGTAATGTCATTATACAGTGTTGCCATGTTGTTATCTAAACCCTACAATGTTTTGTGTTGTGATGTGCTTATTTTATATCATTGTTTTCCTTTTATTCTTACTGGTTCTAATCCCTTTTGCCCACAGCACAGTGGTGCGTGACTTGTTCCTAAGCAGTACTGGGCTGAACCAGGTGACTGAATTGATCTATCTGGACTCCACTAGGCCTTGGGCACTTAAGGTGTTTGAGACATTGATTTTAAATTGCTTTGACCATCAGACAGATGCTGCCCTGCATGGACTGGGTAAAGCAGAAGACCTAGAATCTCAAGCGAAAGGTGATGGTCCACAAAGTTTCAGTAGATTCTATGAGGATCTAAAAGAGGCATGTCTGAATAGCAAAAGCAGTAGGAGTGCAGGAATCAAATGGAACCATGGAGGTGCACATTTGAACATTATTAATCTTTTTTTGTGTGTGGCCTTCTTATGTATGAGTAAAGAGGCTGACTGTGATGGGGACATTGAAGATACATCAGACAATGATAATACAGCCAGTGAACACCTGAGTGGGGGGTTATCTTTTCTCATACCAGATACACTGGCCTTGTCATCAAAGGAGCATATAAGGCGAGCAGCAGATGTGTGGTCCGTATGCCATCGGGTGTATCTGGTGAGCCCAGTGTTCCAGAGACAGCTCTTCAGGTTAGGTGGCTTGAATGTGTGCTATCGCCTCATGACTATGGTCCTTCAGAATCTTACCTTGAAAATCAAAGGAGACACATCTAATAAAAAGAGTGACAGCAAGGTCACTCATCACAAAAGCTTATCACACTCAGGCTGTTCAGCCTTAAACCCACTACAGATTGCACATGAAGATATGATGGATGGGACATATGAAACACAACAGCTAGATCTTAATAATTCAGTGAGTCCAGGTCATATGGAGTCAAAAGCAAAGATTCCAGCACAGAAGCTAGAAGAGGAGTGGCTTTTAAAGTGTTTACATCTCCTGGAAGCGCTTCTATCCATCTGTCTTCACAGCTCCAAGTCTGTGCTTCAGAAACCTGAATATAACTACATATCATTCCAGGTACTTAATATACAATTTCTTTCAAAATAATCCTTTTTATAAACAACACAAGAATTCATAAATGCATTAATGTTTTATTCTATTAAGCTGCATTAGACTTAAAATCTTATTACTGGATTTCTAATAGTGCCCTTTGACCAAACTTCATATTATTTTTCTTTCCGTTTTGCTCCCACTTACTCCCTCACTCCCTCTTTCTCTCTCTCCCTCTCTCTCTTTCTCTCTCTGTCCCTCTCTCTCTCCTCCTCTTTCTCTGCATAACTTCAGTCTGTAGAGGACACCCTGTGTGAGGTGAAGGATCAGCTGTCTCTCTCTGATGTGGTGAACTCTGACCTGGCTGTTCCCCTGTTTGACTCCCTGTTGCGTGTTGCACTGGCTCAGGTGTCTGCCCCAGCCTTGGATGTTGAGGAGAAACCTGAAAGGGTAAGAATTCTTGTTTGTTAATGTTTTACATTTACCTCAGACATGCTAAGCTCATTACTATCATGTTTATCATTATACTATCAAGTCTATCATGCTGCCTGTTTAATTTATGTTGTTTTCTAAGAGTTTTCTAAGAGATTTTCAAAGCAAATTTCAATATTGCTTGCATTTCTTTTTCTTTTGAACAGCAAGAAGCAGCATGTTAACTTAATAAAAAATGGAACAATTAAACATGAAATTTATTTAGTAAAATCATATAGTAATTGTTCTTACTTAAAGTTATTTATACATAGCCATGCATAAATGAATAAAACTTCTGTTAGTTTATTTGTAAATGACTAAATTCCTCCTGGGGCTTTGACCTATCTTTGTGCTATAGTCAGCTGATTTGGTCTTGTGACAAGAGTGTTTATTTATTTATTTACTTATTGAAATTCTTCTCAGCATGAATAAGTATAAAAACAATATCTTAAATAAAAATATATATGGTCATTTATCAAGAATTCATTGTCCTAAGAAATTAAATATGAGTATTCAGCATGTTTTTATGTTTAACACATTTTAAACAGTTCCTGTTAGCAGATAATTGTTTCTTTTCTTAAATATATGCTTAAAATTAGACAATTATGTGGTAATAGAACAAGACAATTTCAAGCTTGAAAAAAGTAAAGAATATATACAAATATTTTCATGTATTATATATTTGGTTTATTGTAATCTTGTGCAGTGTAAACAAGAATGTGCTTTTAGAGGTTATACAATAGTGTATGCTGCTATACTATTAGGTGTTAAGGAAGACTATGTAGATGGAATACAACTAAAAATGGTTTATTTGGGTTCTTGTAAATATTTTTATTGCTTATGAAATGTCAGTTTGCTTGTTTAACCTCTTTTATGTTGCTCTCGATTTTTATGAAGCATCAAGCCAGTTGTGACGTCTCAACTCCAACTGGGGATCTGTCTGATGAAGCGGATGAAGTCCAAGTGTGTGATGTTCAAGCGTTGGGTGAGGAGAAAGGCTATGAGGCTGATAGTGAAAGCAACCCTGACGATTCTATGCTGCTAGAGGAAGGTAGTACTACACACATGTACACACATTCACACATACTCTCTTTATTATTGTGCACATAAAAACAAACACATTTTGGAAAATGATTTATACATTAAAATAATTTTTTTAAAATCTAGAAAATTCCTTTGGGTCTATTAAGCTCTACCCAGATTGTAAGTATTTGCATAATATGCAAAACAACTTTCAAGAACTAATCCAAGGTTTTTGGCTGATCTCCACAATCATGTTGGCATTTTCAAAAGCTATGGTTTTTTTTTTTTTTTTTTTTTTTTTTAACATTTCTTCTGAAATGTGGAGTCATATGACTGTTAAGTGCTACCTCAGTAAATATTAAGAACTTGTTGAGATTTGTAAAAGGTATGCACACCACTTCAGTCAGTGCTAATAAGCTGTAACTCATGATTGCTTGCATGAAACTAGAAGAAGATTCTGAATATTTCCCTAAAATAACACATTGGCCAAATTGATTTCGACAGGAATTTGACAAGGTGTACATTGAGTATTGTAATGAAACTTGAAGGGTATGTTTGTGTTGGGATGCACAGCTATCTAATGCATTTTTTTTTTAATTGGCTGCTGGGTGTGCTATGCATGTTTGTTCAAACTAAAACAAAAGCATATCCCTTAGTACAAAATCTTTTTTTATTTTGATTCTTTTGCTCTGTAAAAACTGCTTTTTGGTACATTCATCTTTGTCCATAAATTTGGGATTATGTACATAATATTCAAAACCTTCAAAAACAGACTTGATGCCTTGCGTATGTTCATGTATGGGTTCTTTATTGTTTTCTGTAACTTGGCAAGACTCGGCCACTCTGGGTAGTAGTATTTATTATTTATTTTTAATTTTTTTATTTATTTTTTTATTTTATTTATTTATTTTTTCTCAACTCGAGCTGTATTGTCATTCTTCTACACACACAGTATACAAAAGAATGAAATGACTTCACTAACAGACCAAGGTGCATAGACTGTGAAACAGCAAGAGTAAACAAACATAAATAAAGAGTAAACATTAAACAAAACAGAGTTATGGTGTAAATATGAGGTAGATGTAATAAATATGAGGTTGAAATGTAAGTAAAATAAGAACAAAAGTCAAGTCAAGTGTGAGTGCACAGTCTACAGTAAACAGTTAAAGTCCTTGAGTGCAGACGTCTGCAGATGTGCTACAAAGTGGCTGAGTGCGGGGGTGCATTAATGTCACTCAATGGACATTATGATCCTATGATCCTCTCAGCTGGGTCTTGTGTTCTAAGGTTTTGCAGTTTCCAAACCACACAGTGATGCAGCTGGCCAGGATGCTCTCCACAGTTGTGATACTTATTTCCCCTGCATTAGATTCATTCTTATGCAAACTAGTCTTAGACTGTTGATCCTATCACCACCAGATTTGGTAAATAAAATCTACAGAGGGTTCTGACCACAATTTATTCCATAATTTTACTAGTGCAAATGAAATGAAATTTTTTATGCTTCATCAGTGTTAAGGATCCTCTCTGGGAACTTACGAAATCTCCACGTCAGCCAATCTGTGTTTCATATTTAACCATTTCCTGCTAGAGTTATGGCGTTTGGTCACCATTGAGGTTTTATGTATCACCTCTTTGGTTCACTGTCTTTAGAACTTGTTAAAGGATAATTGGCAGGTTGAAACATTTGGCCACAATGTAACCTCACTGGTAAGGCCCAGCAAAAAACATTATTTTTTTCTCAAAATTTCATCTAACTCCAGCAGATGACTGTTTCCCTCTCCTTTTCTCAGTTAACTGTGTATTTTGTTTGTTTTCTAGTTGTACAGTGACAAACTAATGTGATGATGCTCAAATGGGAAGTATGATGTAATATCACTATGCATTACAGTGTGGCACAAACCTCAGATTATGGTACCCATTCCAGTAAAGGTTCTTTCTCACAATTTCAATTGACAATTTTTTTAATACTCCTTGAGAAATTAAACTGTGATGAAACTGTGAAGGAATTTTTATTTTTCATTCAATTACGTAATGTCATGTAATCAGGACATGTAACATATTTTCACACTATATTGTGTTAGGTGGCCCAAAGGGCTCATCCTTTCAGTGATTTTTTTTTTTAAATCACACAGACAGGCCAGTAGTCATATGTATGTTCAGTGGCTTGACAATAATGCCCACATGCTTGTCAGTTGTTGTTTACAGCTATATTATTTAAGCATTATTTAATTTCAGAAATGTCCCAAAGCTGACCAGGTGTCATTGATGCATCATTCAGCAAGGCCCAATGCAGCTGCTCAGCTTGTATAGTATTTTGCCTCACGTTAGTTAAGAAGGTCTAAAGCAGTGTTAGTGGACATGCCAGCATGAATACTGGGGGTAATTAGGCATAGGTCATGTTCTTTACAGAGCTTTTATCTTCCTTAGGTTTATTATGTCTTTTGATAGTGTAGCGAATCTAGCTCAACATTTAAATATTTAAGTGTAATTATAACTGGTTATAATTAATTATAAATATTCAAATGGGGGTTCTTAGAACTAACTGTCAGAGAATCAATAACACAATTATTTGATTTGTTCGTCCACCGAACAGACAGTATAATTATGTATTAATTCCAGGGAAAGTTATCTTCCTGGCCAAGAAAGAATAACTACTTTATAAAGTACTAGTTTTAATTTAGCACATAGCAAGAGCAATGTTCAGGGACCCCGAAATTGTAAGCAAAGCACAGAGACAAACACTTGTGAATAAAATGCATTTAATAGAACAACAACACACAACACATACTAACTACGACATACATACATAAAAGACAGGGTAAGGATCATAGAGAGGGGATAAGTAGGCAAAGAGAGATTGAGTGAGAGAGTGAGAGAGTGAGAGAGAGAGAGTGAGAGAGAGAGAGAGAGATAAGGAAACAGAGAGATCAAATATGGCAAGTTTCAGATCGAATTTTTGGTTACCATGTGTGAGAATCGTCAAGGTAATTTTGCCTTAATAAAGGGGCTTCAGCTTAAAATTGCGGATCTAAAATAATTGGTAGCTTTTACTTGCATTGGTTCGTTGACAAGCGTCCTGATGTAGTGGATCAAGTAGGTTCGGAGATTCAAAGTCCTCGGAGCAAGCAAGAGATTCTGCTGGAACAAAAAGGTTTCGGTGGTGCAAAGTTCCTCGATTGAAGCTGCCAGCAAAGTCTCAAGAGAAAGTGAAAGTCTTGTCCCGAAGAGAGATCGGCGTCGAGTCGGGCGGCGATAGAAGAGGTCGTACCGGGAAGAAAAGGCGCACGGGGGCCCCCCCAACCGCAGAGCGGAGAGGGGGTTGGCCCCCGTGAGGCCAAGCCGAGCTGAGCGGAGCCAAAAAGCTGAGCAAAAAGCCAAAGCTAAAAAAAAAAAAAAGCTAAAAAGCGCGATAGATGGGTGCTTAGGGTTTTTATTGATCCCTTGGTCACGCCCAGTTTTTCAGAGTGACCAATCCAACACCTGAGCTTTTGGAGGGAAAAGTTTCTTTGTCTCCGCTCGGGCACTCATTTGCATACTTTATGGTGAAGTCAGGAATGGATAACGTTTCAATTAAAGTATCGTAGGCTCATATTATGTACTTGGGTGACCACATGGCATACACTATTGCTTATAAAAGTAAAAGCGGATCATTTTGATAGTAGACATGAAAGAAACAGTATGAGAGGAAAGGAAACTGGGTATAAGCAATTAAAACATACATTCTTATCTTATAAAAACATGTTCTATTTCATGAAAACACAGAACAACAGGTCATGAGTGGTAATGCAACCATAAAAATGTAAAGGCAAAAGGGGAATCCAAATACAGGTGTGTTAGGCATGGGTCAGGTAGGGTTTTACTAGTGTTTTATTCAAACTTGAATCAAGGAACTCTCCTTATGTGTGTGCGTGTGGGGGGTCAGGATGAGCGTTTCCAGACGCTGTGGGTGTGTGTGTGTGTATGTGTGTCTTCAGTCAGAACTTTGGTCATCCCCCGGTCAAGGCATTGATTTGGTTTAGATTAGGGAATTCTTGTTGACTTTTGTTCTTGTTAACAGCAGTAAAACTGCTAGGCGCAGGGTGATTTGCATGTTAAGATCACAAGTTGATGGCGAGTTCCAGGTGTGAGGCTGGGCTATCAGCACTGATGGTCTGCAGAACTCCAACATTCATGGTGGTAGAATACCTCCTTTATCTCCAGTCTTTGTTGGGGGGGTCATTGGTTATGCAGAGCCATCAGGCATCCCGGAGCCTGGCTCCCATGAGTTACAGCATGTCGGTTGAGGTATAATGAAATGACTATAAGTAGTGATAGCTCAGTTGTGAGCTGTGTAATAGTTAATTGAGTTTTTTGAGAAGGATGCAACGGACCCCATGAGCAAGTGAGCCAACCTGGAGACACTACAATAGTTTTGAATAACATTGTCACAAGCTGCATGGTTTTAAGCTTCTATTCTTTATAATACTTTGAGAAAGTTAATGCTTATTCATGATTACAGACCATCACAGCAAATGTTAGGTCACTGGTGGCTTAGTGGTTTAAGATAAGAAGATTGTCCCAGCAAGCTGCCACTACATGGCTGTTGGGGGTGCATTCAAGCTTTCTGTTACAGCTTCCAAACAAGCTAACTGTGTTAGAATTTTACCTGGAAAGAAACATTTTTATTTATGTAATAAATTGGCATAACACACAAAATGTGCTTCTCTTTCACATATTAATTTAATTAAGAATTATACAAAATATGGCTAATGTGACCAAAATGTGGACAGTTTGAAAGTTTGATTGCATATTCTGTTTTAGAAATGTTTGGGCAAGTAATTTTTTTTTTTTTTTTTTGGGGTGTTGAATAAAATTCACTTATTTATCAACTGTTCAAGGTACTAGGATGATACATGCAAGTTTACTCTAATTTTAAGGTTGAAGAATATACAGTCAAGCCCGAAATTATTCATACCCCTGGCAAATTCTGACTTAAAGTTACTTTTATTCAACCAGCAAGTTTTTTCTTGATTAGAAATGACACAGGCGTCTCCCAGAAGATAATAAGACGATGTACAAGAGGCATCATTGTGGAAAAAAATTATTACTCATCTTTTATTTACATTTGAACAAAAAGTGGCATGTCCAAAATTATTCATACCCTTCTCAATAATCAATAGAAAAGCCTTTATTGGCTATTACAGCAATCAAATGCTTCCTATAATTGCTGACCAGCTTTTTACATGTCTCCACTGGTATTTTTGCCCATTCATCTTTAGCAATGAGCTCCAACTCTTTCAGGTTGGAGGGTCTCCTTGCCATCACCCTGATCTTTAGCTCCCTCCACAGATTCTCAGTTGTCAGGACTTTCTTCACCACTTTTGCTGTGTGTTTTGGGTCGTTGTCGTGCTGAAATGTCCACTGGTGTCCAAGGCCAAGTTTCTCTGCAGACTGCCTGATGTTGTTGTTGAGAAATTTGATGTATTGCTCCTTTTTCATGGTGCCGTTTACTGTGATTAGGTTCCCTGGTCCACCGGCTGAAAAACACCCCCAAAACATTAGGTTCCCACCGCCATGTTTGACAGTGGGGATGGTGTTCTTAGGGTTGAAGGCTTCTCCTTTTTTATGCCAAATGAAGGCTATATCACTGTGGCCAAACAATTCAATTTTTGTTTCATCTGACCATAAAACAGAAGACCAGAAGTCTTCTTTGTCCAGATGAGCATTTGCAAAGGCCAAGCAGGCTTTTTTTTATCTTGGTCTGCGTCCGTGGAACCCAGCGGTGTGCAGTGTCTGTTGGACTGTCTGCCTTTCAAGATTCAAGATTCAAGAAGCTTTATTGTCATTTCAAGTACATATAGCTGACGCAGTACATAGTGAAATGAAACAACGTTTCTCCAGGACCTGGTGCTACATAAACATACAACAACAAAGTTTAACACAAAACAACACCAGAGCTAGGACAGAAGTTTGTCTTAGCCACGTAAAGTGCCTTGAGATGTTGCCACCAGCAGAGCCCAGATTCATCAGGATGGCCTTGGTGGTGATCTTTGGATTCTTTTTACCTCTCTCACTATCCTCCTGGCCAGCACAGGTGTCATTTTTGGCTTCCGACCACGTCCTCTGAGATTTTTCACAGTGCGGAACGTCTTGTATTTTTTAATAATACTTTGCACTGTAGCCACTGGAACTTCAAAACATTTAGATATGGTCTTATAGCCCTTTCCTGACTTGTGAGCAGCCACAATGCACAGCCGCAGGTCCTCAGTGAGCTCCTTTGTCTTAGCCATGACTGTCCACAAACCAACAGCAGAGAGCTTCTGTTTTTCACCTGTTGAGTTGATTAAAACAGCTGTTCCCAATGAATCAGGGTTAATTACTCTGATTCATTGGGAACAGCTGTTTTAATGCTTTAGAACAGCTTGGACTATTTGGAATGGTAAAGAACTTTGGATTTTCCCATAGTCTGTGACAGTTTGCAAAGGGTATGAATAATTTTGGACATGCCACTTTTTGTTCAAATAAAAGCTGAAAAATATTTTTTTCAACAATGATGCCTCTTGTACATCGTCTTATTATCTTTTGGGAGAAGCCTGTGTCATTTCCGGTCAAAAAAAAAAACTTGCTGGTTGAATAAAAGTAACTTTAATTCAGAATTTGCCAGGGGTATGAATAATTTCGGGCTTGACTGTAGATTGATTCAATTAGAAAAAAACTTTTTTAAACAATACCTGTTAACGAAAGACTAAAATCATTAAACTAAAGCTTTACTACTTTTATATACACTGGCAGAACTTATCAGCTTTGGTTATAGTGGCAAATTTGCTGATCTAATTTTTTTATTTTTTTTATTTTTTTCAATTTTATATTTAGTTAAATAACAATCAATAACATAGATTCACATATCAATACCAAAGATGGCAGTTAAAGGATTTGCACAAACATCTTTACAGAATATTCTAGAATAAGAAAAAAAAAAATGACCAAAAAACAGACAGACTAGGACAGATTCCAAACATACAGTATGGGCTAATGTAAAGGGGACTGCTTACATTTTGCACAGATTTCATTTCATTCCTCGTCTGTCACGCTGATATTAAGGTCCAGTTGCCAGGAATCTCTTTGTGCAGTTACAGAAGTGGATAATAATAATACAAATTTTGTATATAAGCCAGAGATTGTTCTGGGTCATCAGGAAAAAAATTATCAATAGGGTTTTGCCCAGGAAGGAAAGGGAAAAAAAGAAAAACTGGAAACTGAAGAACTTAGTCTTCAGGGTTACACAAAAACATATGTCAGGGAGGCTACAGTTCTTCAGTATGATACATATTCTATTTTATTGCCAAATGTGTTTGTAAGAAATCCCACTGGACATTTTGACTGCTCCCCCAATCAAACTATACCTATTTACATTAAGAAATCCTTTTTTGCTTATTTAATAAGATAATCTCGTCTTACCTTCAGAATATGAAACCCCCCAGAATATGGCTACAGTTTCTGCAAAAAGACGGGATAGCCCTTCCAAATTTTCAATTATTGTATTGGCCTTGTAGCCTAAGAGGTCTGACTTATTGGCAGGGCTCACACGGCATTAATTAAATACAGGATTAGGTGTAGATAGAATCCTCAGCCTGCTTTCCTTCTTCTATTTTCACCCCTACCGATAGGTCCAGATTCTCAATCGTTGCACCCAATAGCATGGAATTCTATTCAGATTTGGGCCAAAATTCGCAAATATTTTGAATGGCAGAACGGTACAATTTGCACTAGTATTGCACTAGAAAAGTATTCGCTCACCTGCCTTGACTCCCATTCCTAATCCATAGGGTTCAATATGACGTCGGTCCACCCTTTGCAGCTATAACAGCTTCAACTCTTCTGGGAAGGCTGTCCACAAGGTTTAGGAGTGTGTTTATGGGAATTTTTGACCATTCTTCCAGAAGCACATTTGTGAGGTCACACACTGATGTTGGACGAGAAGGCCTGGCTCTCAGTCTCCACTCTAATTCATCCCAAAGGTGTTCTATCGGGTTGAGGTCAGGACTCTGTGCAGGCCAGTCAAGTTCATCCACACCAGACTCTGTCATCCATGTCTTTATGGACCTTGCTTTGTGCACTGGTGCACAGTCATGTTGGAAGAGAAAGGGGCCAGCTCCAAACTGTTCCCACAAAGTTGGGAGCATGGAATTGTCCAAAATGTCTTGGTATGCTGAAGCATTCAGAGTTCCTTTCACTGGAACTAAGGGGCCAAGCCAGCTGCTGAAAAACAACCCCACACCATAATCCCCCCTCCACCAAACTTTACACTTGGCACAATGCAGTCAGACAAGTACCGTTCTCCTGGCAACCGCCAAACCCAGACTCGTCCATCAGATTGCCAGATGGAGAAGCGCGATTCGTCACTCCAGAGAACGCGTCTCCACTGCTCTAGAGTCCAGTGGCGGCGTGCTTTACACCACTGCATCCGACGCTTTGCATTGCACTTGGTGATGTATGGCTTGGATGCAGCTGCTCGGCCATGGAAACCCATTCCATGAAGCTCTCTGCGCACTGTTCTTGAGCTAATCTGAAGGCCACATGAAGTTTGGAGGTCTGTAGCGATTGACTGCAGAAAGTTGGCGACCTCTTCGCACTATGCGCCTCAGCATCCGCTGACCCCGCTCCGTCAGTTTACGTGGCCTACCACTTCGTGGCTGAGTTGCTGTCGTTCCCAAACACTTCCATGTTCTTATAATACAGCTGACAGTTGACTGTGGAATATTTAGGAGCGAGGAAATTTCACGACTGGATTTGTTGCACAGGTGGCATCCTATCACAGTTCCACGCTGGAATTCACTGAGCTCCTGAGAGCGACCCATTCTTTCACAAATGTTTGTAAAAACAGTCTGCATGCCTAGGTGCTTGATTTTATACACCTGTGGCCATGGAAGTGATTGGAACACCTGATTCTGATTATTTGGATGGGTGAGCGAATACTTTTGGCAATATAGTGTATATATATACACACACATTATAACATAACATTATGAGCAGTCACAGGTGAAGTGAATGACACTGATAATCTCATCATGGCACCTGTTAGTGGGTGGGATATATTAGTCAGCAAGTGAACAGTGAACATTTCCTCACAGTTGATGTGCTAGAAGCAGGAAAAATGGACAAGCTTAAGGATTTGAGTGAGTTTGACAAGTGCCAAATTGTGATGGCTGGACGACTGGATCAGAGCATCTCCAAAACTGCAACTCTTGTAGGGTGTTCCTGGTCTGCAGTGGTCAGTATTTATCAAAAGTGGTCCAAGGAAGGAACAGTGGCGACAGGGTCATGGGCGGCCAAGGCTCACTGATGCACGTGGGGAGGGAAGGATGGCCTGTGTGGTCGGATCCAGCCGACAAGCTACTGTTGCTCAAATTGCTGAAGAAGTTAATACTGTTTCTGATAGAAAGGTGTCAGAATACACAATGCATCATAGTTTGTTGCATATGGGGCTGCATAGCTGCAGACCATTCAGGGTGCTGGACCACGGAGCAATGGAAGAAGACAGCCTGGTCTGATCAATCACATTTTCTTTTACATCACATGGATGGCCGGGCGTGTGTGCTTTGGCCAATGTTCTTCTGGGAAACCTTGGGTCTTGCCATCCATATGGATGTTAATTTGACACACACTACCTACCTAAGCATTGTTGTAAACCATGTACACCCTTTCATGGAAACGGTATTCCCTTATGGCTTCAGCAGGATAATGTGCAGGATAATGTGCTGTGCCAAAAAGTAAAAATGGTTCAGGAATGTTTTGATGAGCACAACATTGAGTTTGAGGTGTTGACTTGGCCTCCAGATTCCCCAGATCTCAATTCAATCGAGCATCTGTGGGATGTGCTAGACAAACAGTTCCGGTCCATGGAGGCCCTACCTCGCAACTTACAGAACTTAAAGGAACTAATATATATTTATATATGTGGAATTTATCAGAGCTTTAGAACACTAGATCAAGGAACTGTATTTTGCGTATTTGTCCTAGCTGAAAAGTGTGTTGCTTTGTTGGCTCTAAAATCACTGCTAAACTGTATACATGAAAGTCTGCAGTATGGTCTTAAAAACCAGAACAGGTGTGAGAAAGATTATTATTGTCTCTTATTCTCAGGTGTGAAGATGGAACTGTTGGACCCAGTAGATAAATGTTTGCTTGAATCTGCTGCTATGGCACATGGCTCTGGACAAGTTATGTTGCTTTTCCCACAAATATGTCTTATGGAGCTGCAGCTGTTGGCCAATAGTTCTCCAGACCTAGATGTTCTAGGTCACATACTGCAAAGCCTTCTGGCAGCTGTGAAGATGCATCATTCCAATGCTGAAATGATTTACCAACAGGTTACACTCTCACTACCATTCAAAAATATTCTACTAATGTAAAGTGGAACTTTATGTTGAGGAAATAGCAAAACAATTGCATGACATTATTTTAAGTCACTGGTTTTCTAAATGATCCTTGCAATCGTATAATATGCCTAGAAATATTTTTAATAAATGCATGTGATATTTTCATATTCTCAGTTTAAACCAGGAATGATATCCTTCTATAGCAAATGTATTTTGACATCTTTCTCTTTTTTTTTTTTATCAAGGGTGGAGTAAAAACCATTCTGACAGGCTTTGCGAACATTCTCACTCAGTCAGATTCCTGCTATAAAGGTATGTATCCCTTCATTTTAAAAGCTGTCACTGTTTTGTGTAGAATATCAATTGTAGGACAGTGCAATCTAGTTATGCGAGAAATTATTCTGTAAATTGTGAGATGTTGCACTTTCAAAAGCGGTATTTATGGCCACATTTTATTTGATGCCAAGGCCTGTGGGTGAGAAGTGGGCATATTTCTGGCTTGTACAAAACCAACATTCTGTTCTGCAATTTTCTGTTCTGGTATTTATGCTTATTGTTATTCTTCTGAGACCAACAATTTTCTAAATGTTACTCCCTCTAGTGCTTTCAGGCTGCATGCTCTAAATAATCTATCTATCCATCTATCTGTCTGTCTGTCTGTCTAACCAATCTATAAGCATTGACATCCTATCTATCTGCACACTACTACTGTCTCACTTGCGTATTATTTGTGGTGCTTGAAAAGCTATCTACTCCATTCTAAAAGTATAGCCATCTTACATCTATCTGTCTCTCTATCTTTTTAATTATCTATCTATCAGAATTAAGTGAAATTGCAATATTGCAGCAGTATACCAATATACACATGTGAAATAACAAAACTCTCAGCAAAATAATGAGAACGGCATGATGTGACAACCAGATTCACAAAGGTACCGTAACATGGATATGTGACATATCAAAATGCCCAGCACTATGAGGAGAACTCTAATATGAGTATTTGGTGACATCATGTGAGGTCACAGGCACGTCAACCACCAAAATAATGTCATGTGACACATCATAGCAATCGACTCAGTAGAGAGACAGAGAGAGAGATAATAGGTATGCTTGTAATCATGTAATGGTTAAAGACATTATGTGCAAAGTGCAGTCAGGGACTCCGGCAAGACTAGCTATGAACGGCATAACTAAAAGGGTGAGCCACAAGGTGACGCAGACTCGTGGGTTTCCTGTGACATAAAGTGCCCAACCACACCAAAATTGGACTGGGAGCTAATGCAGTATGGATAAAATAAGAGTAATGTGTTCATATCTTCTGGTTTTAGTTAGGACTCTACTGTTGCAGCTGCGTTCTGATCTGACTTGAACTTGTTTATGCTCCTACTGGAACATCCAGTCAGTAAAGCATTGCAATAAACCAACTTAGAGGTAATAAGCATAAACCAGTATTTCTGCATCATGTTGTGACATTATATTTCTTAATATTTCTGAGATGAAAGAAGGCTACCCTAGTGATATTATCTACATGAGCTTCATATGAAAGACTGGAGTCAGTAATCACACCAATGTCTTTTACTGCTGCACATGGTGAAACAGAAAGACCATCCAACATTACTCTATAATCAGAAAGCTTACTTCTGGCTGCATGTGGTTCTAGTACAAACACCTCTGTCTTTTTAGAATTATGCAGGAGGAAGTAAGCAAGCATCCACTGTCTAATGTTCTTTACACATTCTTCAGTTTTGTTAAGCTGATGCCTCTCACCTGGCTTTGCCGAAACATAAAACTGTGTGTCATCAGCATAACAGTGGAAGCTAATGCCAAATTTTTCATGTTTACGAGAATATCGGAACAAAATCAGTGGCCTAAAACAGTACCTTTATGTATAGAGAAGTCACCATTTATATATTGGTACGTCATACACTCATTTTTCTCATATACTGTCTGTGTGAATGGTTTGTTTGGATTTGGTATACCTAATATGGGTGTGGTTTGTAAGGGTAGCTTTTTTATCTGCAAAGGTCTTTTCTGCTTCTGGTGTTCAACTAAGTGTGCTGTGGGCTGATAGACCCTTCCCATGAGCTACTGGTACAAATGTTCTTCCAAATGAGCACATCCCCACAAGTGACATCAGTTGTTTGTTTGTTTTGCAATTTTGATAAGCTTCATTATAAATGATTGGTAATAGCCTCTGGTTTTAAAGGATTTTACAGCATTTTACAAGGTCTGTAATCAGATTTGGGTGTTATTTGCACTGGTGCACAATTCTACTTAATGAGGCCCGTCATGTTTACCCAGAGCTCCTTAGAAACTGTGCAGGGGATCATCGATAGAAACCTGTGGATGTTGGTCGGCTGTTGTATTATCTCAACTGGTCTGTCAGCCAAGGTTAATCGAATTGAAAACCATACTATAAGCTTTCATACTTCTGCTGTATAATGCAGTGGGATCTAGGCCAGGTTTCCAATCATAAGTTTTTACATATTTTTCAATGTCCACTCTCCTAAATTTTCCAGTCTTTTTCTACATTTTGACAACGACACATGTGGGTGTGAGTTTTCTATAGTGTATGGGTGTATGTACCCCTGTCCTTGCATGTATTTTAAGAAAGATTTGTTTCTATAGTATGCCAGTGATCATCCCAATACAACTTCTTTAACATTAACACGTTTGCATCTTTTCACTTCTCAAAACATTCTCGTTCATGTACATCTGATCCTCTCATATGTATGTGAACTGTGCAGTGAATATCATGCATGTTCATGTATTGTGTGCATCTAGGGTTAGCTGTCCATGAGAGCATGGTTTACTAAGCTCTCTGCAGAGGTGCTGGGCTTCCACTCATACACATACAGAAGATGTCAGGGGTCACACTTAACGCTATACACTTTCAATCTATCTGGAGTGCTAATTAGGTTTATTCCCAATTTGTTAATTAAATTTCTGCCCATCAGATTAATAGAACATCACTCAGACAGCAAAAAGGAAAATTTAAATAATCTTTGATTTTCTCCCTTAAAGGTGCTATAAATCTTTCTCTCACTATTAACCCAGATGCTCCTACTGAATATCAGAAACTAATCACTCCTTTTTGTTCAAATTCATCCTTTTTTTTTTTTTTTTATCACAGAATTCCCTGCACATGAATCTACTGAAAACACAATGGCATTCCCTTTCTACATTTAATATGCACATTGGCATGTGTTTAAAGGCAATCTAAATTGTACTTTGCACATGTGCCTTGTTTCTTTGCATATGTGCCAATGTTTATTTTCTAGGAAGTCAAGTGCATTCAGAATTTAAGTCAGCAAGGTTTTGACTCAGCCATCCCTTTAGAACTACCCTCCTCAACCATCAGGTGCTGATAATCGGATCCATTTTTGGAAATTCTCACTCCCATTCTCACCCAGTGATGATCTGCTCCGCAAATAAAGCATACACTTTGTCTCATTCCTCCTCCTCCTCAACACTGTTGTCTTCCTAAATGTGGCTGGCTTTTTGCTCTTTTGAGCAACTGTTTGCATCGTTGTGAGTTGACCCAAGTGTGGCCCAGGGACTTTATACCACATCTGTGACATTTTGCTTGATTGTGGACATTCAATTTGAACTAAATGTACAGCTTTGGAAAAAAATAAGAGACCACTGCAAAATAATCAGTTTCTTATGTTTTTTTCTTCCAGGTGCATGTATTGGTGAGATGAACAGTTTTGTTTCATTTTTTGTGAACTGCTGACAATATTTCTCCTAAATTCAGAATATAACTATTGTTAGAGTGTATATTTAAAGGAAATGACAACACACCAAAATTACCCAAGATCATGCAGTATTTGCAGAGCTTTAATATCTCAAATAAAACAAAATGCAACTAATTTGTAAACAAATTGTGTTAATACTTTGGCTAAATAATATTAAGAAATCAGTATTTGGAGGAATAACCCCGATTTACATGCGTTTTGGCTCCATGCTCTCCACCAGTTTTTCACATTGCTGTTGGGTAACTTTATACCACTCTTTTTGCAAAAAAGCAAACAGCTCAGCTTTGCTTGATGGTTTGTGACCATCCATCTTACTCTTGATGGCATTCCAGAGGTTTTCAATAGGGTTCAAATCTGGAGATTGGGCAATGGTGTCTTATTTTTTTCCAGAGCTGTATTTAACATTTTAGGTATGTTTGTCTTGTTAAGTCAGACAAACGTTCCAAATTGTATTTTGTGCATTTTGACAGGTACTAAATATCAAACTGTTTCAGTTGTTCTTTCAACATCCTGCACTTTATCACTATCTGTTTTCTATGATAGATCCTTGACTCGTGGATTTTGTGTGTAGGGTCCGTTCTTGTGCTGCCAGGATCAGAGCTTCATACTGGCCTTTTTACTGATGTCAGCCACGTCCTCTATCTGCTGATGAGTCATATGTGAAAGGACTTGGTCTTCCCTTATATTTTCTCTACCTTCTCTTCACCCTCTTATGCTGCCTGTAGCACTCTCTTAGCTTTGTTGCTCCTTATTTCATTTTGTATAGTGGCTTTCACACTAATCCTTGCTCTTCCTCTTTTTGTTGCTCATGGAGTCTAAAGGTGCTAGACTCTGGGTGAAACCCTGTGTACTGCTCCGTGTTTCTCCTTGTATAGTGGCTCGGGCACTCATTAATCCCTGCCCCTCCCTCGTTTTGTTGCTTATAGAGTCTAAGGGTGCTGAACTTTGGGTGGAACTCTATGTGCATTGTAAGTAGTCCTTCTTGTGGCCAGCTTACTGTTTCGGCTGGTCATCTGATGACTGGTAGTTCATTTATATTGATGGCTTGGATCTTATTCCTACCAATGAGCTGTCTTTTCAGCACTAGTCTTACTCATTGGAGGTATTTGGCTGTACCTGATCCTTGGATGTTTATTATGGCTCCCGTAGACCTGTGGAACACTAAGGTACTTCTCTAAGGTAGCTTCTCTGTATATCTGCTATCCTGCCCTCCTGAATGTCCATGCTCTTGTCTCCTCTTAAAGTATTGTAACAGCAAGCCCAGTTCTTATTTTTTTCTTTTTTTTTTATTCTTCACACTAAGGTTAGATTGTTCACTGTATACTATGAGTAGGGCAATGATGGGTCACTGAATGTATTTATACAGTATGTACGTAGTATGTTACTTGTATAAAATAGCAGATATCGTATTGTATGTGTCCAATACAAATTTCCTTTTTTTTTCCAAATTTCCAAAAAATCTTGTCTTGTCTTGTCTTGTCTTGTGATGCAGCTTTTTTTAGGTGTTTTGGAGTTGTTTTGTTTTGGAGTGTTTCTTCTTTCAGTCTCCTCTTCAGGAGATCAAATGCGGCTCAACTGGGTTAAAGTCTGCTGACTGACTTAGGGCTCACCCTGCCCTCTGACCCCAAACTCCAGAGCTGGGATATGCAAAGAAAAGAATTCTACTGTGCCGTAATGTAAATTGTAGAAGGCTACATAATGTAAATGAATGAAGGCTACTTCTTCGGCCCACCAGTCACTTTGCATTGGTGTTTTGTGCTTCCTTTTTCTCCCTTATGTCCTTCCAGTGTTGCTCCTTTTGAACTCTGGTTAGGTATGTCCTTTTTCTGTTATTTCCTTGCAGCTGGGAGTACATTCTTTGTATTTGGATGTATCTTTGGAGAACAGCCTATTTATTTTTCTTGGCCTCTGCTTTTCATGTGTATCTCTTAAGCATAGCAGCCAAACTTGTACTTCTTATCCATTCAGGACCAGTCTCTCATACACAACTCTGCACCTCTGTTAGCTTGACTAAGGTCCCTCCAGACTTTGTTAATCTAGGCTTCCAACATGGAGACCACTCTCTGCTTGTTGCATTCTTGATCTTATAACCAAGTGTCTCCATGAACACTGTTGTAGTGATATATACCATCAAGATGTCATTTATCAGAATCAGCTTTATTGCCAAGTACTGTGGGTTTCACTTGTACCAGGAACTTGCCTTGGTGTTTTGGTGCACAATAATAAAAATATAGACATAAAAATATAAAGAAATCTAAAGAATTTTAAGCATGATTAACTGTGTAGAAGAGCAAATATTAACTGTGTAATAGTGCAGTATAACATTGCATGAAAAGTGAACCAGTGCAAAAATTAAAGTGCCAGTACTACATTCGATATGTGTATATATTCAGTAATAATAAAAAATTAAAAAAAATAAAAAACCTTCCACATGGCAGCACTTATGCAGCAGGCAGTGCCACAACCTTGGTGCTTGGGCATTTTCCAGCTGCTGCTTACAATTTTATTATTGAGTATATAATTAGGCACATTGTTTTGTCTATGATGATTCTTTTAAAGATCACACTACAGTTTTGTAGGTTTTCACTTATTTTTTTCTTTATGATTTTCTTGAGGATAGCAAGACGACTAATATTCTTTTGAAAAAAATTATACAATACTACAAACTATGCTGTGGAAGGATGCAGTTCTGACTGGTTGTTTATCCTTCCTTACAGAGTCCCAGTCCCTGTTGATGGAGCTACTCGTTTCAATGGTAAAATACAGGATAACAGCAGAGGAAGTGGCTCTGTTAATACATCTCTTCCTGGAGAAGACTCCACCTACTGTAAGAATTCTTCCGTGTCACATTACACTGAACAAGATTACTGCAGTTTACATGATAAATTTGTCCTCAGTGAGTTAGCTAGAGGCAAAGGTGGTAAGTAAAATCTCCCTGAGGTTGATATGATGAAGAAAATCTGGACCAAAAAGGAACCAAACTCAGAAGGGAACGCATTCTCATATGGGTGACATCCGAATTATAAATAATTTTTATAAATAAAAAACTTGTACTTTTTGGTCAAATGTGCAGTTATTCATTCTAGTTGTAACATGAAGTTTATTTTGTTGAAGTTATCAACTTAGTCTTGAGTGCAAAACTGTTTATGGCAATTGCAGTACTAAAGCCATCATAGTAATTGTAGTCCTAAGCCGTTTTACCAACATTTTTCATAAAGATGTGGCAAATGGTTTTGCAAACTTCATGTATGATTGAATGGCAGCCTGCAGGCACACTTCTTAGAATTTAAATACATTTATTTTGCTTCACACAATTGTGCTGTATACTGCTGTAGCTCAACTGGGCAATGATTAGTCTTGAATCATTTTTAAAATATGGCTAGACTTTAGAGCTGGGTGATATGTCCTATAAATTGAATCTCCGATATTTTAAAAGAAAATCGGATTTTCGATTTTAAAACAATTATTTTTCTTTAACAAAAAACATAGATGTGAAATACATAGATGTGTATAACATTTGAGTACTGAACAAGCCAAATATGAGTCTTCCTGATCACACACACATACTTGTCCTCTGATCCTCACTCTGCAATGCGCGGATTGAAGAACGCGCTGAAAGATGGAGAAGAGCCAATGTCTGCCGCTATTTTCATCGCTAGGCCATTTTAAACATTTCTATTCACCCCCCCTGCGAAAAATTCTGCGATTCTCCATAAATTGTTCACAAATTCATGATTGTCTCAGTCCCCTTTAAATTTCATATGAAAACGGTGGCAGACTTCGGCTCCTCCTCGTCTTTCAGCGCGTTTTTCAACCAGACTGAAGAAACCGCACCTCTCTTGGAAACAAGCACTTTGCATCACAGAACTACGGAAGCTCACTCTGCCAAACCAAAGTGAAATCGATTTTCGTTTTTCAACATCGACATAAACCATAAATTTTAATTAGTCGATAATAACTATTAATCGCGCAGCTCTACTAGACTTTGATAGAGTCTAATACTTTATTAACTGTATGGTTACTGTTGTGATTAATGTATGGTTAATGTGATTAACGTCCACAATACAATATGAATACAAAATAGTCTAATGATTGGCACAAATATTTTACTAATACAGAAATTGGAAAATCAATTTACTACACTAATCATTATTAGTAGAGAAAAGTTGGTCACACTGGGTACTTTGAACACACAGAAGTAGCATGTGTTACGAGAGAGAGAATATTAGTTATGCTTTTGATCATGTAATATTTAAAGACAGTGAACACTGGGTGCAGAGTGCAGGCAGGGACTCCGGCAAGCCTAGCTATGACAGCATAACTAAAAAGGAGAGCCAGAAGGTAACAAGTTTTTTGACGATGGAGTGGCTGGCCCTCACGTCTAAGTGAATGCATGGGGGGAGGGGACTGACAGCATCCAAACATCCCATCCCATCCAAACTATGCCTATGAACTCATCAGATCTGCTCCTTTACCTAAGGGAAAAAAACTAATAAAATAACACTAAAAAAATTAAAAAGTTACAGAGACTAAGTACATGACCCAGTTAAGTTTAACACTTAGAGAAAATCACTTTTTTCACAGATCACGGTTGCTTATAATGCTTTTATATCAGAAAATGTTCCAGAAATTTGATGAATTTTCTGAACTTCAAAAGATCCTATCTCAAATTCTAATGAACATTTTTCAAAATTTAATAGCATTTGTAAGCTCTTTGTGCTTGTAATATTATGTTTAATGTGCAAACACTAAAAAAATCATTGTGGTTGCTACCATATGGTTGTTTCTGCCACTTTGACTCTCTATTACCTGCTATAAATCATAATTCTGACTAGTTAGCTATCATAGTTTCTTTCTTTTGTCCTGTAGGAGATTTTGCTGAATGGCATTCTCCAGATGGTGGAAGCTAACACAGAAATGGAGCCACTACATTACTTGTCTTTTCCTATGTCCCTGTGCACCAGTGACCCCAACACCAGCACAAATGGAGCGGTTGGCATTAGGGCGGCAGTGGGTACTCTTTGGGGTGGCAAACTTGGTGCAGGCAAGGGGGTGGGTGAGAGTCATGTCACGCATTTTCAGGCTTCTCCTTGGCACATTGCTCCTCTCCATCTGCCTCTAGTTGGACAGAACTGCTGGCCACATATGGCCAGTGGCTTTAGTGCCTCGCTTTGGGTAAGATTTGTGAAGAACAACGGTGATGAGAAGCCAGCAGGCAGAGGTAAAGATTGACTTTCCACAGCTGTTTTAATTTTATGATTTAATTGTATGGACTTTTTTGAAGTTTTAGTATGTGTTTATTACAGATGAATTTTGAGTTTGTCCTTAAATGCCAATCTGGTTTAAGAAAATAATATACATACACTGTTCAGCCATAACATCATGACCACCTGCCTAAAATTCTGTTGGTCTGACTTTTGCTGCCAAAAGTGCCCTGACTCCACTAGATCCCTGAAGGTGTGCTGTGGTATCTGGCACCAAGATGTTAGCAGCAGATCCATTAAGTCCTGTAATTTGTGAGGTGGGGCCTCCATGGATCGGACTTGTTTGTCCAGCATATCCCACAGATGCTCGATTGAATTGAAATCTGGAGAATTTGGAGGCCAATCAACACCTCAAACTCTTTGTTGTACTCAACAAACCATTCCTGAACCATTTTTGCTTTGTGGCATGGCACATTATCCTGCTGAAAGAGGCCACAGCCATCAGGGAATACTGTTTCCATGAAAGGGTGTACAACAAAGCTTAGGTAGGTGGTACATGTCAAATTAACATCCACATGGATGGCAGCCATCAGGGAATACCATTTCCATGTTCACTTGCTGCCTAATATACATCACCCACTAACAGGTGCCATGATGAGGAGATAATCCATGTTATTCACTTCACGTGTCAGTGGTGATAATGTTATGGCTGATCGGTGTATTTCCCCACACCCAGATCATATTGAACTCTTGCTCAAATTAAGCTGGCAAGAAACAGCACTATCAAGATTGTTGCCAGCAAGGGTAGCGGTTGTTTAAATAACAATGGATAAAACCAATTTACATTATTACCACCCAAACATACAGTTTCACTCATAAATAGGTAAAGTTTTGTTTTTTTTGTATTGTATTTAGTGTTTAAAACAGAGTAGTTGATCGTGGTTTGATCATGGTTTGTTTATAATATACATTTAAGAAGAACACCATCATTTGGAAAAAAATCTAAAGAACCATCAGAGATAACAAAAAAATTTAGATCTATTCAAAACAGTTGGTCAGATCAACAACACCCTCCAGTAGGTAGGTTTCTCTGTGTCAAAGTGAACAATCAAGGGAAGTCTTCATCAGAGTAAATACACAGAATTTACAAGAGGTAAGCCTCAAAAATGGGGAGATGACTTTCAAGTTTGTCAAAAACAAATTTTGCAAAAAAGCCACATCCTGATGAGACAAAAGTCATCTTGTACCAGAAGGAAGGGAAGAGAAAGATATGGAGAAAGGAAGCAAGTGCTCATGAGCCAAAGCATACCATCTCAACCTATTGCATGGGCATGTATGGCTGCAAATGGAACTGGTTCCCTTGAATATATAGCAGGGTGAATTCTGAAGTTTCTAGACCTATACATTGTCTTCTCAGATTCAGCCAAATGCTTGGACAGCACTTCAAAATACAGATAGACAGTTAGCCAAGGAATACTTTAAAACCAACCCAAGATTTAAGGCAGAATGTTCTGCAATGGTCCTGACAATCACCATACCTGAATTAGTAAAGGCCTGTCAAACCATCACCAGTGATGAAACCCAGTGTCTGGTAATGTTCTGGAAATTAGTCCTAATGCACCACAGGATAGCTGTGCTGGTGAAAGCTCAGAACAAACTCTACAGTGTTTTGTGTCTTTTTTTTGTTTGTTCTCATCATCAATTATTCAATACAAGATGGCCTACAGAGATGAGGTGAGAGTGCTATCACAGTGGTGCAATGATAGCAACCTCTGCCTCAGCATCAGTAAAACTAAAGAGATGATCACAGAGCAGGAGGTTAGCCTGAAATACCCTTTTACACATTTGTGGGGCAACTGTAGAAAGAGTCAGGAGCATCAGGGTCCTTGGTGCACACCTCTCTGATGACTTGTCGTGGTCCCTACACACCAATTGGCTCAGCAGCAACTCTTTCTGTTGAGGCTCAAGATGCTTGTTAATTAAAAAAAAAAAGTTTTTATATTATATGTGCTGTAGTTTGCCTGGAATTCACTTTAAACCTTTCATTGTACAAACTATCGCTAACATGTGACAAACTTAAAACAGAAACATGTCTGTAGGTTCTAGACTTCAGGCAAACACTGACTGCAAAGGATTAAAAATTGCAATAAAATGTACAATCAAGCAAATGCTTTAAAATTTAAATAATTATGTCGCAGAATATTTTATTATTTACATTTTTAATTTAATTACTGGATATCTGACTGTATGGTTGCTTTTCCAGCTCACATGGGGGGTGATGGAGTCCAGCATGTGGACTGGCAAGGAGAAAATAACCTCCTCCATGTTCTTTCTATTGGCTCCAAAGCCCTAATGCTGCAAGTGTGGGCTGACGTTTCTACAGGAGCCTGCACCTTCAGGTAGGTTGTAAATGTAATCTGATTTCAGTGCTTGTTAATATGTACTATGTAGATGTTAGACTGTTAAATACATAAAAATAAATACATACTATATTCAACGTAATGAATAAGCAATGTTATATGAACTAACTTCTGGATTTGTGGCCAAAGGATCTGCATTGATCCTAATGATGAAATGAAGGCTGGTCTCCTGGCCCAGGCAGAGTCTTTGCATGGTGTGCTGAGTGCAGGCCATTGGCAGCACCTTGCACTTACTTATACACAGCAGCCTGAGGGCAAGAAGAACATCCATGGTTGCTTGACACTCTGGGTGTGTGGTATCAAGTAAGTCATTCCCAACTTAGTCTATTTAGTTAAGTAATACATTTCTAGGATTTTTTTAAATGTGAAAAAAAAGATTTTAAACAATCAATTAAATATTTAAACTCTACATAGTAAACTACAGGGTTTAAACAAAAAATGTGAACGCTAATTAAATATGTCATATCTCTTATTAATAAGGTGTTGGGACACCATCTGCATTTAATACAGTTTCCTTCTCCTAATTTTCAAATATTTGCTGGCAGTAACATGACCATGTAGGCTAATGGTTGGGCCAGCAGAATACCAAGATATGGCTGCCCAAATCATCACAGATCCACCCCCATGTTTGACAGTTGGAAACAGAGTCCATTTATATGCTTCCTTGGGGGTTCTCCATATATAAACTCGACCTGCTGTTGTTAAACGATAATTCATCAGACTACATCACTTGTTTCCAGTCTTCAGCTGTCCAGGTTTTATGATCTTGACCCCATTTTTTTCACCTTTTTGCATTAGCGTCTGTGATTAATGGTTTAGCAGTTGCAACCCTTCCATAGATATTGGCTTTGTGAAGTTCTCTGCAGACTGTTTTTGTGGAAACAGGGTCTTTAAGGTGGACATTAAGTTCTGCTGCCACTTTTGCTACAGTAGTTCTGTGTTGTTTGGACACGATCCTTTATTAGTGTTTGATGGTCCATATCATTGAGTTTTTATTTTCATCCACAATTGTTCTTCACTGATGAAGTCCTGCCATGCTTTGTATATGCAGTAATCAGGGAGACTATTGCTCTTGAAATACCACATGATCTGTCTCCTTTGGAAATCTGACAAGTCACCCATTTCAACAATGTCTTAAATAAACCACTGCTGGGCACAACTTTTTTTTATACTGGCGTGCAACCTATATAGATATAAATATATAGTAACGAAAAATAAATAAATGATAATCACAACATTTATTTTTTCCCAGTAGTCTACAGAAATAATATTCACCCCTATACCAATGGGTGTTTACATTCTTTTGTATAACCCCTGTATAATTGAATTATAAAACCATATACTCTGGAGGAAATACAAGACTTTGACAAGAAATGAGAATGCAGTTGATTTGCAGTATCACCATTAATCTGTTTATGCTGTCTGGGTGTAAACAGTAGCTCTAATAATGACCACTTAAATGAAAATGTATTTCTTCTTTGCATCCCTTAATGGCTATTATGTCTTTGATGTAACATTGTACCAACAGTAGAGTATGCTGCAGTAACGTTTGTCTTCTTTAACACCTATCTATACCTTCACCAGAAAATGTGAGGTCTACCTGGACTACACCCTTCCAAGGAAGTCCAGTTTGTCATCTGATAGTAACAAGACCTTCTGTATGCTGGGCCATTACCTGAACACCACAAAAGAGTTGCCACAAACTTTAATTTCCCATTTGGATATGGGCAGTGTGCTTCTTTTTAATGGTATGTTTTTCTTCTCTCACAGTTTTGTTCCACAAGAGTAAATCTCTCTGTTCATGTTTCTCAGGGTGTCATTTTTTGCTTTGATGAAAAAGTGAAGAGGCTAATTGGAGTTGAGTTTTTGCCATTAGATAGGGTTTTTTTTTTTGTTTTGTTTTTTTTATATTACCGGTATTTAGAGTTTAGAATGTGTTATACTGGTATGATATGTCTATTGTCATAAGAAATCCAAATTTCTAGTAAATATTTAGTGTCTTAACAGGGGCATTTGTCTTTGCCATATTTCATTTATTGCATTGGAATGTTAACTTTGATGCCACCAGTCTGATTGGTTGGTGCTATAATATGTCAGAGATATGTCACTGCTGGTGTTGAAAGGTATCGATGTCAGATGTCTATGAGTAACTTCTACAATGAAGATTCATTACATCCCAAATATGGATTGGAATAAGTGTATGTCATAGGTGGCAGTACATGGCATGCACTATTTCTTCTACTTGTCATGAATAGGTATGGATTACTTCTAGCATTAATGTATTTTAATGTATTTGGATAAATATTTAATGTGTTTGGAAAACAGTGCCTCCCCGCATTTTAATCTTATCTTTAATCTTAATCATATTCTCAGTAGTTAATGTCTACAAATGTTGCATTACGATATTTGCTACTGTTGATTAACAGAATGTACTTTTTTTTAAATTAAACATTGACTTTATAAGGGGTGAGCTGTTTGAGCTGTTGTACTAGTGAGTGATAATAAAGTTGATCCAGTATACCCAATTTAATTGTTCTTAAGCATGGATTTAGTTTTCTAGGTTTTTATCAGTATATTGAATACTGGGGTTTTGTGGAGTTGGGTAGTTATTGCATAGAATCCAACTAATTAGTGGTGGGCCATCAGGGCCAGCAAGGCCTTCTCTGCTGGCCTAAAATATTAAAACACTGACTTGCATTTTAATATATTTAATATATATTTTCCATGAATGTGTATTAAATTATTCCCAATAGTCTATTTTCTACATTTCATAGCTTTTCTCTTGGTTGCGCTGCTTCCAGTGATATACAACCCCTGGCAAAAAATATGGAATCACCACTCTTGGAAGATGTTCATTCAATTGTTTAATTGTGTAGAAACAAAACAATCACAGACATGCCACAAAACTATTTTCATTTAACATTCCAACCTTCTGCCTTTATGAAACACTAACAAAAATAAAAAAGAAAGAAAACTATAGTCACTTGCAACTGTTTTTACAGATCCAACAGGAAAAAAAAAATGGAATCACTCAATTCTGAGGAAAATATTATGGAATCACCATGTATTTTGCAGTTCTAAAACAAACACCGGTATCCAATTACATCTGCTAATTAGTCTGCAGTTAAAAAGAGTGCTTGCACACCATAGTGAGCTGTTGAACCAAGCTGATTGACATAAATCATGGCCCCAACATGAGAGATGTCAGTTGAAACAAAGGAGAGGATTATAAAACTTCTTGAAGAAGGTAAATCTTCACGGAATGTTGCAAAAGATGTTGGTTGTTTCCAGTCAGCTGTGTCTAAAATCTGGACCAAGTACAAATCAAATAGGAAGGTTGGAAAAGGGAAGCGTACTGATAGACCAAGGAAGACATCAAAGCGTCAAGATAGAAAACTTAAAGCAATATGTCTTGAAAACAGAAAATGCACAACAAAACAAATGAGGAACAAATGGGGAGAAAGTGGAGTCAATGTCTGTGACCAAAGTGTAAGAAATCGCCTAAAAGAAATGGGGTTTACATACAGAAAAGCCAAACGAAAACCATCATTAACATCTAAACAGAAAAAAACAAGGTTTCATTGGGCTAAAGAAAAGCAGTCAAGGAATCATGGATGACTGGATGAGAGTGATATTCAGTGATGAATCACAAATCTGCATTGGGCAGGGTGATGATGCTGGAGCTTTTGTTTGGTGCCGTTCCAATGAAATTTATAAAGACAACTACCTGAAGAAAACATGCAAATTTCCACAATCATTAATGATATGGGGCTGTATGTCAGGTAAAGGTATGGAAGAGATGACAGTCATTACATCCTCAATAAATGCACAAGTTTATATTGAGATTTTGGACACTTTTCTTATTCCATCAACTGAAAGGATGTTTAGTGATGATGACATAATTTGTCAGGATGATAATGCATCGTGCCATAGGGCAAAAGCTGTGAAAACTTTCCTTCAAGAAAGACATATAATGTCAATGGCATGGCCTGCAAATAGTCTGGACCTCAATCCAATTGAAAATCTATGGTGGAAATGAAAGAAAATGGTCCACGACAAGGCTCAAACCTGCAAAGCTGATCTGGCAACTGCAGTAAGAGAAAGTTTGAGCCGGATTGATGAATACTGTTTGTCGATAGTTAAATCCATGCCTCAGAGAATTCAACCTGTTATAAAAACCAGAGGTGGTGCAACAAAGTACTAGTGGTGTTTTTGTTTGGTGATTCCATAATATTTTCCTCAGAATTGAGTGATTCCATATTTTTTTTCTCTGTTTGATCTGTAAAAACAGTTGCAATTGACTACAATTTTCTTTCTTTTTAATTTTTGTAAGTGTTTCATGAAGCCAGAAGGTTGGAATGTTAAATGAAAATAGTTTTGTGGCATGTCTGTGACCATTTCTATCCATTTCACCACACCGATTTTTTGATAAACTGTTGCTTTTCTGTTTAAGGTGCCAGCATAAACACTGATGAGGCATTTTATCTGTACACAAATGGCCCTGACCTTACCTCCATCATGCCATGCAAGTATGGAAAGCCCAGTGGGACATTCTCCAAGTACATTACTCAACAAGTGCTTCAGTGTGAGCAGCTTCGAGAGCTGCTGATGGGAAATTGTGAAATAGACTCTTCATTTATTATCGTAAGTTTAGAGCTAAATTAAGCTGATTGCATAGTGATGTGAGCTCAGTTTTTCATGAGCTTAGTAGACCTGAATTGTGAATATTAACTCGGCCTTACCAATTTGTGAGTTTTATAATACATGTTATGACTTTAAATACAGTTGAGTGCAAAAGAGTGCATACCCTTAGAACAAAAGAACAAGAGCAGCATGATTTTTTTCTCTTACAGTGTTTATGGTCGGACTGGTGACGGTGGGTTGAGAAGGTTAGCCTAAATCTCTCCAATCACAGTTAGGGGAGCAGTGTCTCTACTCTGAGGCTGTTCAGAATTTTCTAAGCTCTTCACCCTATCATGTAAGCCCAGTGATCCGGTGGTGAAACTGCTGCTTGTGACCTCTTTTGATCACTATAACACCCAAATGTTAGCCTTTCCCAAACTGTTGCAACAAAGGTGAAAGCACTTTATAGTCTGGAATGTCTTTGTTTGCTGTTGAAATAAGATTTCCTTTTACTGTTACTAAGTGGTCTCACCCAAACTTATAGTATAACAATGCACCTGTGGACAATGTGAGGACCATAACCTTGGCAAACCTTGTTTTTTATCCACATAATTTTGACCATAATGTGTTCATAAACTTGTAAAAAGAGAGGTGAGGCAATAAGATCCTAAGATACTTAAACTCTTCAATCAGATTCAAGGTCAGATTTCACGGTCAGTATCTTCTCTCCAGAAGTCTAAATGTTCTGGGAGGCAGAGAAGTGTGAATCCCCATTCAACTGGAAGTAGATGGCACCATCCCTGTTTACCAGTACAAAGGCATTGCACCAGATCTCAGTGCAACAGAGATTTTTAACACTGTGTATTGTGTTCGTCAGCATGCTTGTTCTGCCACTCAACAATAGCCCCAATATAGGTGAACACTCTGCCATTTGCTGGGCAGGGCTTGTGCATGGTCTTGTGACATGGACGCAGTTTTCCCAGTGTAATCCACCTCACCCCAGGTACAATACGATTTTCACTGATCAACTTTATTCTATGAAACATGACTCTCCTAAGGGCTTCAGTCTCTTCCAGAATGACATTGCCCCCGTCCCCAGGGCATGGTAAGATTTGAGATAAATCATAAGCTATGACCTTTACTGGCCTTTACTTGTTAGAGATATTTGAGTGATGTATTAGACAGTAGTCTCCATTGCCATCATCAATACACCAAATGAGGGAATATCTTTTGAATGTGTTCAATAGTGTTCATCCCTCTAGTTCATTTCAAAGAGGTTAGTTTTTCTGGTGGCTTATGTTGGCTCAACACCTTAATAAGCCATCCATAGACCATGGGGGTTGTAACCATTTGCACTCAACTATACAGTGATCAGCCATAGTATTAAAACCTCCTGCCTAATATTGTGCCACCAAAATAGCTCATGACCTGTTGAGTTGTGGTATTTGCCATCAAGACATTAGCAGCAGATCCTTTAAGTCTTGTAGGTGGGGCCTCCATGACTTGTTTGTCCAGCAGATCCCAGAGATGCTCAAGGGTTAGTGATCTGGGAAATCTGAAGGCCAGGCAACACCTTGAACTCATGCTCTTTTAACCAAATTCTTAACAATTTTGGCAGGGGGCACTATGCTGCTGAAAGAGACCACTCCAATTAAGAATTGCTCTTGCACAACTTTAGTGCACAACAATGTTTAGGTAAGTGGTATGTGTCAAATTAACATCTACGTGAATGCCAGGACCCTAGGTTTCCCAGGCAAACATCTATGGGATGTGTTGGACAAACAAGTGAGATCTATGGAGGCCCCACATTGCAACCTACAAGACTTAAAGTACAGTATATGCTGCTAATGTCTTGGTGCTAGATGCCACAAGCCAGCTGTTTCATGGAGTCCAGGGAGAGATTCAGTGACATGCATTTTAAACAGAGAAACACTGAGCAGCAGTTAAATACAAATAACAAAAGTTAATTCGCAACCCTGTAAATGTCATATCCACTAGTATCCAAGTCTAGTTTGTAATTCTTTGTAAAATTCAGGGTATAAATGTTTTCTACAAATACATTTTCCTGAATCTATGGGAATGTAAACAAATGTCTGTTTGCAGTAATGATTTCTTTTCTCTTTCCCTTATGTAAATGCATCATTTCATCACACAGGAGAGCCTAGCTGTTGTCTACTCTCCCAGCACTCCTTCCATCTACACCATCTACGAGCCAGTGATTCGTCTCAAAGGTCAGGTTAAGGCTCCTGTCACATTCCAGAGGCCCTTCAGTGTTAAACAATTGAAGAGCTCTGTGCTGGATCCTCTGTCACTCAGGCATTTGCAGGCTTTGCAGCCCCTTGGACTCCACAGCTGCCTCCATAAGATTGGTGGCACTGGTGCTTTCATCTTTCTCTTTGCTCGGGTAATTACTTAGGCACATGCCAATATCAGCACAGCAATGCTTATGATTAATATTTGAACCTACAATATTTTGGGGCCATGAAAAACACTTTAGTCTATGCATTCTGTACTCAGGCTTCACTTCTATTATCTCTTATAAGCAGTTTAGAAGTTATTAGCATGTTTTTCAAAGAGGCTTCCCAAAACTGGGCAGCTGCATATTTTTGGTTGGTTTTAGGAGCTTTCTCCCATGAATCTCTCTTCAGGTGGTGAAAAACACGCTCAATTGCTTTTAGTTCTGGTGACTGACTTGGCCAGTCTAAAGCCTACCACTTTTTTCCCCCAAAAAAGATTTTTGTTCTTTCAAGAGTGTGTTTTGGGTCATTGTCTTGGTCCATGATGTTGCTCCCAATTAATTTGATCAGGTTTTTTATTATTATTTGTTTTTTGTTATACAGCACAGAAAAACACATATAACAAATAACTAACCCCCATTCCCCATACACCATACATACAGACAATATATATCATCAAATGTCCATAAAGAAAAATTAAAAGCATGAAGTAAACATGTATACTGAAAGTTCCCATTTTACATTGCCAAGTTGGGGTCTGTCAGCCATAATCTTAGAAAGTCTGACCTTAGTCCATTGCAGACGATGAAGAATTTTAAATTGTATTACAACATGTCTAAGGCATATGGATGATGAGAAAATTCCCTACACTCAGATGAATGTTCATTTCCATCTTATGCTCTGAAGTGTGTGTACATTTACACATAAGAAGACTAATATTAATCTTGACCTGATCAACGTCAAGTCATATAATTTGCATTGTATACCTTTATCTATTGTATAATCTGTCAATATGCATATTTAATTCAGTTTACAGCATTTGGTAGACCCACTTATTTTTTACTAGTAAATAATACCATCAGGAACATTTAGTGAAAACTTGTCAGTTTAATTAATTAAATTTAATTAATTAATTTAATTAATTAAAGAATATAAAAAATAAAGAAAGTTGGCGAACCCAATCATATAAATTAAGCTAAATTAAACATAAATATTAAAAATAATTATTCAATTTTAACAAAAATGTTGCTTTATAAATGGAGGACAGGTTGGTCTGCTGCACATAGCTATAAACTGTAAACAAATGCCTCACCTGATGGAAGATTATTATTATTATTATTATTATTATTAGTTGTAATAGTAGCATTTATTAAATATTTTACTGCCATAAGAAAAGTGTGTCAAAATAACTTAGATCAGCCCTTAAGCTGATTATCATTCATTATTCCTAATAGCTTTCATCTTTTAGTCTGTACAATTATCGCTCATTTTGTGCGCCCAACTGTCTCTTCAGTTGAACTTTTATGGAGTTTTGAGGGCGTCACCACATGCAAATGAGAATTTACTTTACATTTTTCGGGTGATAAACAAACAAACACAAATACAATGAAAAGCAGTATTTACAAAACCTTTGTACATCTGGCAGAAAAATCTAGTTTCTCTAGAGACAAAGGTAATTTTTCAGTTTTGTTATATTAAATAGATTTGTTTTAGGGTTTTTTTTGTTGTTGTTGTTGTTTTGCCTTTTATACTTAATTAAGGAGGAAAGCAATGTGTGTATCAATGTACATGTATGTATATATAAAGATTCTCAAGCATAAAAATATAGAATAATAATACACAATTCAATTCAGCTTTATTTATTAGTACTGTATAGTACTTATAAATAAATTAGTACTATATTAATAATAATAAATTATTAGTACTGTATGCTTTTAACAGGACTCCCTCAAAGCCGGTTGTCTAGTTCTAGCAGTATTTCTGAGATGAGAAAAGTCTACCCTAGTTATATTATCATCATGTGCTTCAAATGAAAGACTGGAGTCAATAATCACACCAAGGTCTTTTAAATATATATCTACCCCTAATAAGCAAGCCTGGGGTCATAGTGGCAAGGAAGAACTCCCTGGGACAATATGAGGAAGAAATTTTGACAGGGAACCAGACTCAGAAGAGAACTTATTCTCATTTGGGTGATACCAGAGACACCAGAGGGTTTCCCTTCTATAACTGTATACAGTCAACTGAATTGAGGCTGGACTTTATCACTGAGACTATGTCAAATCCCAAATACTATTTGGAAGTCTGTTCCATAACTGCAGGGCTTTTTAAGAGAAAGTTCTGCCCCTTCTGTAGCCCACCAATTATTCTGTACCTTTTGATCAAAATAGGCGTGGCAGAATTTGGAGCTCTTAACATGTATCTACCTAAATGTATGTCTTGCACTGCTGCCAACTGACTGACTGGATAATTGCATGTTTATATTACACTAAAGAAATATGCGGAAATGAGAAGACAAAAAACTGAATTTTTTTTATGCATGCACACTCTGCATGCATAAAGAAATTCAGTTTTTTGTCTTCTCATGTGTTTTAGGGTTGTTTGTGTGAGACTTTAGGAAATATCATTTATTTCCAATTTTTTTTTCAATAATCATTGGCTGATGCTCACAGACTTTCATTACTCTTTCAAGAAAATTTTGAAAATATAAGCATTTATATATAAGCTGCATCACATGTATACACCACTTTTTGGGAAAAACTGAAAAAAAATCTTGCATTTTTTTTTTAGAAAATATTGCAGGAAGGTTTATCTTTAAACAGACCTAAATTAAATGGGTCATGTATCAAAAACACACAATGCCAAATTGTCTGAATATAGTGTCACCTGACTTTGCCAGATTTATTTACTTTTTTTTTTTTTTTTTACATTGTTTAGAATTGTTAGTGAATGGTTAAGTTATATGTGTTTGTAAAGAAGGTTGTGATAATCTTCCTTGTTTTTTTCCTTCCTGTATCTCTCTTTCTGTCACTCAGGTAGTGGAACTAAATGATTGTGAGAAGACTCAGGCATTGGCACTGCAGGTTTTGTTGTCACTGGTTAAGAACAATCAGCATCGTATGCATGAGATGGAGTGTTGTCACGGGTACTCAATGATCCACCAAGTCCTCATGAATACCAAATGCATTGTGGGATATCATATTCTTAAGGTGTTCATGCATTAAATATTTTTAATTTCAATAGCTTTTAACAAACTGTAATGTTCTCTACAAGTTCTTTATGTGCTTATAATTAGGGTAACTGCCTGTTTACATTAAACAGTGCTGCCTGCTAATTCTAAATACCTAAAAGCAGGCTCTGTGTGTGAATTTAGTTTGCCAGTCTTTTTTAACTTCTCTTCTAGGCTTGTCATTCCTTTAATACATTTAGCATTTAAAGGTGTATTAGTTTATACTTGTCAAGTTTGGAGCTCTCCTTCTCTCCCTTATAACACTTATTAATTTTATGGATATGCACATACCTGTCTAAGGTTTTAAATTATTGTTAATGTTTTATGATTACATAAATGTTTTCCCACCTTTATTTGTGTGTGTCTGTGTGAGTGAGTGATAAAAGTGATCTTATATATTTCCTACATTTACTTGCTAGATGTCTGTTTGTGTGTGTAGACTCTGTTGGATGGTTGCTGCAGTGGCTCTATTCTGATAGTAAAGGAGGACGGTCAGTGGCATGTGGACACAGAGTCTGTTGCAGTGGTGCAAGACCTGAGACTGCTCTCTGAAATACTACTAGACTGGAAGATATGGGCCAAAGCTCAGGTAACATGCTAAAACAAATTCATAGATATACAGGATATAATATATACAGGAATAATATACAGGACATGTCCTACAGATCTACATCACATTATGTTTTTTGTTTTGTCAGAGTGGAGTGTGGGAGACTCTTTTGGGTGCTTTAGAGATTCTTATCAGAGAGCACCATCCTCAACAGGCATTCAATATTCAGCAGCTGCTCAAAGCTCAAGTGGTGCAGCGCTTCCTGCTCAGCTGCCAAGTGTTCCAGGCAAGACCCCAACACTTCAACCCCCACCCCTCAAATTTACCTTTTCTGCATACCCCTTCATGACATCTTTCCTTCAACATTTTCGTTTTGACAGGAGAATCAGGATGAGCACTTTTCCTCTGTTCCACAAGGAGTGTGCCTGTCCTTCATTAAAATCATTCAGGAAGTACTCGGTTCACCCCCTGACCTGGACCTGCTGTGTTTGCTCTACAACTTTCTGTTGGCTGTGCACCCGCCTACTAACACCTATGTGTGCCACACACCATCCAGCTTTTACTTCTTTCTACATATTGGTAAGGGACCTTACCACTGCAGCAGATGGATGATTGTGTGAATGGCTAAAAAAAAAATAAGGAAGTAGTATAAGAAGGAAAAAAGAAAATTGTTTAAAATTGTTGAAAGACTATAGCTTAATGCTAACGCATTTAGCTACCTATATTTAGCTTTAATGGGTAAATCTGTCCAGTACACCTTTTTCTATTTTTATGGTGGATCTATTATGGAGTTATTGCACATGTTAATAACAAAATTTAAATTTACACTGTGGGCACAATTATTAGGCAAGTTGTATTTTTGAGGATTAATTTAATTATTGATCAACTACGGTGCTTTCAGTCAATCCAAAATGTTAATAAACCTTAATATTTAAGAAAGTAAAAGGGAGGGTTTGGCTTTCTTAGGAGAATATCTATGTGTGCACAATTATTGGGCAACTATTAGTTTAGCTATTAATCATCTCACTTGTTTATTTTATCTGTTAAAGTGAGAAGAATAAACAAACAACTCAAAATTTTAATCAACTTTTTGTGCATCAACCACAGCCTCCCAGACAGGGGAGAGAGAGGGGGGGTACCATTTCCCTTGACTGTAAATCTCCCGTTTAAGTAGGGCCCACAAGTTCTCAATAGGGTTTAGGTCAGGTGAGGAAGGGGGCCATGTCATTATTCTTTCATCTTTAAGTCCTTTACTGGCTAGCCATGCAGTGGAGCACTTTGATGCATGTGGTGGAGTATTGTCCTGCATAAATATCATGGTCATATTTTTCCTGTACCACGGCTTGATGAAAGTGTCTTCTAAAAACTGGCAGTAGGTATGGGAGTCCATGTTCAACCTGAAAAGGTTCAACTAGCTCATCTTTAATAATACCAGCCCATACCAGTACTCCACCTCCACCTTGCTGGTGTTTGTCAAAGTGGAGCTCTGTGCCCCATTACTGATCCAGCCACGTGCCCATCCTTCTGGTCCGTCAAGAGTCACTCTCATTTCATCAGTCCATAGAACCTTTGAAAAATCTGTTTTCAGATATTTCTTGGCTTCACGTTTGTTTCTTCTTGAATCTTTGGCAGTTAATTTGCGTCTTTTTTTTTCTCTCAACACATTTCTTTTCACCCAGTTGACTATTTGAAAAAAAAAGTTTGATGGTTCTGTGATCACGTCCCAATATTTTATTTTAATAATTTCAAGAGTGCTGCATCCCTCTGAAAGACTTTTTACATTTTTTTTTTAGCTTTCAGAGTCAGTTAAATCTCCTTTTTGGCCCATTTTGCCTGAGTAAAAGAAGCTGTGTTATAATTATGCACACCTTGATATAGGGTGTTGATCTCTGGCTGTTGTTGGGGTGAACAGATTGTAAATTAATAACTAATAACTGTGCTGCCCTGACCCATTTTTCGATATTTTTTATCCCTACCTGCATAGGCTTAAAAGCGGCCGCAATCATAATATATGGCAAATTAGTCTGCATGTTCAAGTGCATTAACGCAGATCCAGCCATAACCTTTCATAAGAAATTTGCAAACTACACAACAATAGGTCTGCACTCACAAAAATAGGTCAGCAACCAATAGGTCAGCAAGTACATAATTTGGCCTTGGGAATGTTGTGGTTTGTTCTCCATTAACACATAGTAGGTATTAGTTGAAATAGGCTAATGTTTTATGTCAGCATGTCTAACTGAAGGGTGACTGCATGCAGTATGCTAGAGAGTGGAAAGACAGCTTTCCACTGCACTTTATTTTGCCCAGTTTTATCACTGTATATCTATTAGAATGTCTACTAATTGATTGTCATCCATGCAAGCTAATTCTTCAGACATAGACCTAGGACAGTAACTGAAATAAAGTTCAAAATCCTATTGAAAAATGTCTTGACATTGCCTTGCCTACATGCATTTTCTTTGTATTTCTTTCTTCTTATGTTATTGATGTGTAAAAGATGGTAAACTGTACCAGGAGAAGGTCCAGTCCATGATGTGTCTACGTCAGCACAGCAGTGAAGGGAAGTCCACCTGTAGTTCTGTGCTCTCGCTCTCCCCAGCTCCATTCCCTGGGATACAAGCTGATGGTAATACACTCCATACACCATCTTAGCAGATGTCTCAATTTATACATGTGATTTTACCCCTTTGGTATTTTTAAACAAAAAGGAATGCACACACAACCTGGTTGCAAAAAGGCCTGATGCAGTTTAATTATAATTTCACTAAAGAATCTGCCAGGATTCAGACTGACATTGGCTAAAAGATTATCTGCATATTATGGATTAACATTAAAGGACAAGGGTGTTTTATTAAGTTCAAACTTTTAAACAATGTAACTCTAAAAGAACACTCTTGCTGGGCACCCTTTTAGTGATGGTCTAGCCAGCAGTGTCTCATAGAAATTAAAAGTGTTTATACTGGAGAGAAATTAAAGGCATAGAAGTCTCTTGAGTCTTCATACTTTGTTGTTTGTGAGTACATTTAAGATGTAATGTTTTACAAATAAAATACAGAGAACTGCAAATATTGAGCCCCTCAGACCAGTTATTCTTCTTAATTGCCTGTAATCAGAACATTCTACTGTTGGCTTGGAAAAGTGTCCAGTCTGATAGCATATATTAAAAATAAATGTATTTATGAGCACTTTTATTATATTGACTCATCCTTATCATAATACATTTCAGAAAACAAATTCTGGTTTGTGCTTAATATCATTAAAGGCTTCTGCTATTTTTCTGCAATTTGTTTTTGATAATTGGAGATTTGTGTATCCAAAACATACACTTTACATACTCTGTAAATGGATTTTTTGCTAGTTTGTTTTGTTCAGTTTGATGGCCCACTTTGAGTATCTCACAGTAACATCATGTGGAGATCTGGAGTTTTTTTCCAAATAAGTGAAAACACATCATGGCTTTTGTGAAGCAATAAATCGACTACAGTGTTTGCCTGATTCTATTTTCCCCTGTCAGATGACCAAGCCATGAGTCTGAGGAAGGGTTAATTGGCTTAATATAAGACTTAAAATTCAGCAGAAGGATATCTGTTATATGCACCTACACTGTGTGATGGTAAACAGCTAGAAGGAGTTTATTCTTTTAAATTTTATTCTTGAGCTCTCCTATAGAATGTATTTTAAAAACAATCTCAGTACATTCAAGCTGACATTATTTTTGGGTCTATTTACTGAGGTTTGAATTAAACCCAATCAATTCACTTGACCAGAAAACTGGTTTTAACTGAATAGAGAAGTAAATAATAAGAGCTAAATAAATAAATGATAATTATAACTAAATAATAAGAACTAATTAATAAATCCAAAAACTTTATACTTTTTTAATAATAGTGGTAACAAAATAATCAATCAGTCATGGACCCCTTTTCTATGCTTCACAGACCTCCCACACACCCCAAAAAGGAACAAGACCATCCATGTATATTTGTAATCTTGAATCCATAAATTGTTAAAGTTAATTGTCATTTTTTCTCATTTTCCTCAATAGTGATAATAATTCTGGAGGTTACTGTAGCTGTAGAAAGCACACTTTAGGCCAGATGAAGTTTATTTGTAAGCTGTATGTTATAATCAGAATCTAATTGAATTTCTCACACCAAAGTGCACCTGCCTTTTCAGATCCTGACGGTGACGTTTTGTTTCACACCCCAAACATATTTACTCCATCTCCTTATTCTTCTACGGACCTCATGGCCTGTATGGGGCAGCATGTTTCTAGCAAAGCTTCCCCTAGGCCATGTGAACTAGATGAGGCTGCCTCCCTGACTGCACAGCAGTCAGGAAATGACAGCACAGAATTGCTGAAAGGTAGAGAGGAGCAACCCCTAAACAGCTGTGAGTCAGCCAAGACAGTCTGTGATTCTCTGGATGCAGTTGATGAAGTACGTCATACATTCTCCATCAGCATGGGAGAAGAACAGGAAGCTCAAACAGAGCAGGAGGGCAGTGTCAGCACTGACTCAGTTGGAGAAGAGGCTTTGCAAAGGCCTGACAGCCTAAAAGGCATCCAATCCTTTCAAAGGAGCCACAGTGACCTTGCTAGCCTGGGTCTGGCATTTCCAGGGCAAAACAGTTCTGTGGCCGTTGGTCGATGGCCCAGCATAACTGATCGCACTACCCCGAATGATGATGTGGAGAGTTACACCTACTCTCCTGGCTATGACCGAACACACAGCAAGGCCAGTGAAAGGTAGAAATGATCTTAAGAGTTAATTCTTCTGAATTATGATGAGTCTTAAGTCTCCATTCTGGTACATGCAATACATTCACATTTTTATTCAGGTTTTTATGAATAGCCATAAACATAATTGATGAAATCTAATCTTTTATTGAGAATGGTTATTAATTCTGAACTTTCCATATAACAGAATTTATTCCAAATCACCTATTTTCCTCTTTACTCCATATTTTCTTTCTGACCGTGTTCTCTGGGTTTTTTTTTTTTAGATCTGGCACAGAGGACTTTGTGGTTCTGATCTGCTGTGGGCTTTATGATCTGCTGAGAGGTGTCCTGCTACTGCTGCCAGATCTCATGTTGGAGCAGGTGATGGACAAAATGATCCAGCCTGAAGCTCTTGTTGTCTTGGTTAACCATCCATCCCCTCTCATTCAACAAGGGGTGATAAAGGTACTTTAGTCAGTTTAGTCAGTTTTTTTACTTTTATGAATAAAAGTCTAATCAATAATTCCATACTAGATAGTGTATGCAATTGCACTATTATTTAAAAAAAAACTTGTGTGGCTTAAGTGATACCTATAGTGTAAGTATATCCAAAAAAAAAGAAAAGAATTGTTTGGAGCATGTTATTATATATGGAAAAAACCTTTTTTACAGCACACTGTAATGGTAACAATGATAAGATGTGTTCATTCTAATAACAAAGGGAAGAATAAATAACACATAATTAGGTATGTTAACCTGAAATATATATTTTATTAACATTATTGACTGTGCCTGTGTAAAAGGATGGATTGTGTCTAGGGAAGCCAAGAGGCTACAGCAGGGTCTAGAACATGGGTTTTTTACTCCAACAGAAATGTTGTGGTTTCTTCCCAATACACACACAGCTGCTGGATGCATATTTTACCCGAGCCCAAAAGGAACAAAAAGAGAAGTTCATAAGGAACCATGGCTTTTCTCTGCTGGCCAACCAGTTGTATCTGCACCAAGGCACTCAGGGTGTGTTAGAGTGTTTTCTGGGGATGTTGTTCGGCCGAACTGTAAGCTTAGACGAGGAGTGAGTATTGCATTTAATCTACTTCATTCAAATATTTGTGCTTGATCATTTAAAAAAGTAAGTATTTAGAAATATCCCTCTCACTATGCTACTGAAATCAAGAATTTATTGGTTTAATTTTTTTCTCCTTTGACCTAGTCTTGACCTAGAAGATATGGAAAGAGTTTCTCCATTCAAAAAGCGATCTGTGGTGCCCATATTGGGGCTCTTGGAAAACTCTTTGTATGAAAACCCGCTGGTCCACAATGCCTTACGTGTTCTACTGCAGCTGCTGAATGCTTGCCCAAAACTGGCTGATATATTGCTGGACCATGGTCTCCTCTATGTACTCATCAACACCTTGTCCACACTCAATGGCCTAGAGAATGGGTAATGATGATTATCATGTCTTATCCTTCTGTATAGTTTGGTATAAGGGACCATGTCTTGCAATGGCACCAATACCCACCCAATTTCATTAAAACACAAAAAAGCATGCTTTAGCCTCCAAGAATCATTCCAGGCAAATATTAACATCCCTGTTTCATAAAACATTTGGACTCTGTGCAAATGTTTATAAAACAGAAGGCAATGATTTGAAAATCATTAAACCCTACAGTATATCTAATAGAAAATAGTACAAATTTTGAAACTGAGAATGCTTTCAAAAATAGAAGTGTTAATAATGTAAATGAACAAAATGGAAAGCAAATGAACAGTAGAGTAATCCAAATCAAATCAATAATTGTTGAAACTACCCTTTGCCTCCAAAACAGCATAAATTCTTCTAGGTACACTTGCACACAGTTTTTTAAGGAACCCGGCAGGTAGGTTGTTCCAAACAACTTTGAGAAATAACCACAGATCTTCTGTAGATGTAGGCTTCCTCAAATCCTTCTGTCTCTTCATGTAGTCCCTGACAGACAACATTTTTCATTTCCTTGTGCTTCTTCAAAATAGTTTGAACAGCACATCTTGAAACACCAGTGTGCTTTGAAATCTTTGCCTGGGAGAGACCTTGGTGATGCAGTATAACTACCATAGTGTATGTCAGCTGTTTCTGTATCAGTTAATGTCTGTTTCAACCTACACATGAAATTGATCATCATTAGCACCTGCTTGGTATAATTTGTTAATCACATACCAGACTCTGATGAAGTGTACAAAGTGTACAAGATGCTGGTTTGAAGCCAAAGGGTTCAAACCCACCAAATATTGATTTGATTTAGATTTTTTTGTTTGCTCACTTAGCATAAAAATAAACAATTCCACTGTCTGCAGACAAAACAGTACAGGGCTGCCTTTGTTGTATTTTTCATTTCATAATTCTATAATATTTTCATTCTGTGACTGTACTGCCAGCAGGCACCTGGACTATTTTACTCCACAGCCATGCTGTTGTACAAGGTGGTTTGGCATAGTTTTGCTGAAATATGCAAGGCATTCCCTGAAATAGACAGACAGACAGACTTTGTTGATCCCATGAGGAAAATTCTTGTTACAGCAGCTGGAAGTTGCCAGGTTCATTGAAATGAATGGTCTGTTGTCGCTTTGTGGCTTCAAATCACAGGTCCACAGCTCCGGTCCGGAGAGGGAAGTGGTACTGGATCTTGTTTATGTATGTTTTTTCTTTCAATGGGGAAGTTTTAAGTTGTTGTGAATGCAGAAACAAACTGTGTTTGTCATTGACAATGATTTTTGTTAGTGCAGTGATTTCCACTACAGAATTGTGTCTGATTTTAATACAGTGCCATCTGATGTCTTGAAGATCACAGCTATTTAATTTTTTTTCTCTGTCCCTTGCATACAGAGATTTTTTGGGAATCTCTGAATCTTTTAATGATAGTATGTACTGTGGAAGATGAAATTCCCGAAATTCTTTGCAATTATATGATGAGAAACATGCATTTCTCATGCAGTCTTACACACAGTGGTGTGCAATTTTTACTTTACTATTCTTTAGGATGTGTCCAACGTTTTTGGAAATAGAGTTGTAATAGAATTTTCTGAGTATCTTATTATTTTCTTAAGTGCATAGGTTTGGTTAGTTCAGTCACTTGTGGTTAAGTTTTTTTTTTTTGTTGTTTTTTTTTTTTAATAAAAATACTGCATTTAAGTGGCATATTTATGCTCTTTTTTTACAGGATTCCTCAAAATGACTACAGACTTCTTGTATGTGACATACAGCAGTTGCTGGTGGCAGTGACCATCCATGCCTGCAGCTCATCTGGCTCCCAGTACTTTCGCATCATTGAGGATCTAATCACCTTACTGGGTTTTATGCAGGGCAGCAAAGTATATCACACTCAGGGTAAATAACACTTGTCATTAAGTACATAAACGATTTATCCATTAAGCAAATTATCCATTAAGCCTCATACCCATCTACCAATTAGAAATGGCTAGGGCCTTGCAGTTCCATGTACTCCTATCAGCCATAAACTTCATTAGGACAACGGCCAATCAGGACCCTCGGAAGTTGAGTGCCTCTGTCCACACTTCTGCCCCTCTGCAGCACACAGTCCACCAGAAGCACAAGAGCATTACAGGTGAGAACTGGCCATGTAAGTTTTTTACAGATTTGACTGTTAATGCACAGTAAAATGGCTTGATATCTATATTTATATTTTAATTCTATAATTATATATTTTTCCCCATATGCTCTGTATCTTTCAAGGTGTATGGTCCATGAGAAATTTCTATATGAATTCCTAGCCATTAAGTGCTTTTCTAGCTCCTGACAAGTTATTTCACATTATTGGGCTCTGTATACTATGGAGTAAAGGCTCTTTTCCTCTGATGCTGTGGTTGTTCCAGAGCAAGTTCCATGTTTTTCCACTACTCACACTGGCAGCAGCATGGCTCAAAACCACTCATTCATTTTTCAATTAAAGTTGGCAATTTCTGTTGATAGTAGCTGAAACAATAATCAGTGGTGCAAAGTAGATGGGGTGATGCATCAAAGTTGAGTGACCTTTTAGGGTCTTTCTGGCACATTTTAACAGGGGGACACATGGATGCCTCCATGAAAGCATGTCTCTTGTTTGCTTTGTCAGAGCATATAAGTTCATAAAAAGCTATTTTAACCACACTTTCACTTTTATAGTGCTGAATGGCTACTGTTGCTGTTCTGTTATAGGGAAGTAAAAGTATTCATGCAATATTAATCAATATTAATTAATTATCAAACCATGACAAGTAGCTTAGCAACAAGGTTATCCAGCAGACAAAAAAAAAGAATAACATGGCAGTAAAACAATAGCAGCAAACTGTTCAATTCAAATTTATTTCTTTAGAACTTTTAACAATGGACCATCTAAAAGCAGTTTACAGAAATATAGATATATAGAGTAAAAATTAGTTTAATATTAAATTTATATTTATCCCTAATGAGCATGGCTGAGGCAAAGGTGGTAAGGAAAAACTCCCTGAGATATGAGGAAGAAACTAGAGAGTAACCAGACTCAGACGGAAATCCATTCTCCTTTGGGTGACATTGGAGAGTGCAAAGAGTCAAGTGGAGCTGTGCATTCAAGAGCTCCTGTGCAATTAATAAATCTGCATAATTTCTGAGTTCATGATAGATTTAACAGTGATTCCCTCCGAAGGATTTAAATGTTCAATGATGAAGAGCCAAGTGCAAAACCGACAACCGCAACAGCAGTTCAAAGTCGGCACCATAGTCTCTAATTGGTTCTATTCACAGCAGTCCCATGGGTCACCAGGCTGTCCATGTGGAGCCATCTCCAGTAGCAGTGAGCTCCACTAAGCGACAAGACTTGAACCAGAGGTAGGGCTGAAGGGAACAGGCAGGTCTGGAGAGAAAAAGCAGTCACACTGGGAAATCAGAACACTGGACGCTTGGGAGTAGCATGTGTAGCTGAACAGACAGAGTATGAAAATATTAGGTATGCTTGTGATCAAGTATTGGTTAAAGACAATGTATATTATGTGCAAAGAACAGTCAGAGGCATGATGGCTTCCTGGGACATAAAGTGTCGAGGAAGTCAGCAAACCTGAGTGAACATGCAGGAGTGGTACGGAGACAGCATCCAAATATCCCAGTTCACCGAACACTATGCCCATGAACCCTCCAGATCTTGACTAAACAAACCTGTTTTCAGCCTGGACTTAAACTGCATCTGAGTCCTGAACACTACTTGTAAAGTTGTTTTATATCTGCAGGGCTTTTTAAGAAAAAGTTCTGCCCCCTATTGTAGCCTTTACTACTTGAGGTATTTACCAAAGAGCCTGCAGCTTTTGATCAAAATAGGCATGGCAGATCATAAAAACTAAAAGTTTGCTTAGCTACTGTGGCACAAGACCATTCAGTGCTTTAAAGGTCAGTAGTAGTATTTTATAATCAGTGCAAAATTTGACTGGGATATGTAGATAAGGCTGGAGTGATATCTTCATATTTTCTGGTTCTAGTTAGGACTCCAACTACTTCATTCTGGAATAACTGGAGCTTATGCCCCTACTGGAAAATCCAGATAGTAATAGTAGCAAGAATCAAGCATGAACTAGTATGTACTGCATTAAGTAGTGATGATATATTTCTTATCTAAGCAATATTTCTAAGATGAACTCTACCCTAGTGACATAATCTTCATGAGCTTCAGATCATAGACTGGAGTCAGTAATCACACCACAGTCTTTTAGTGCCTCACATGAAACAGAATCCAGAGTTACTCTGTAATCAAGGAGTTACCTCTGGCTGCATGTGGTCCGATTACCAAGGCTTCTGTCTTGTCTGAATTAAGCAGGAGGACGTTAGCAAGCACCTAGTGTATAATGTCCTTTACACATTTAAGAATCTTACTAAGTTGGTGCCTCTCATCTGGCTTTGATTAAACATGTGTATCATCAGCATAACAGTGGAAGCTACTACCATATTTACGAATGATTGTACCAGGAGGTAACATATATTAGAAGAAAAGCAGTAGATCTAAAACAGAACCCTGAGGAACACATTTTTCTATTGTTTTATGTTTGATTGTTTTAGGTTTTTGTGTGATGCCAAGCTTATCATCATAAATAATTATGACTCCTCCTCCTCTTCCTGTTAGGTGAGATTGAGGTATATAACTATATCCGGGCAAGTGAGCTTTATTTAATGCTACTTATTCATTTGGTTTAATCCATGTTTCTGTTAAACACGGTACATTAAACTCCTGATCAGTAATAATTTCATTAAATATAAGTGCTTTATATGAAGGAAATCTTTACACAGTCCTAGCTTCAGTTCAAAGGTGCTGGCTGTGCATTCACTATGATCTAGTTTTATGCTAATCATTCAACTAACACAAATTTTTGAAGTGTTTCTACATTTTTGGTATAGCTTGGGGAACACATACTACTCACAAAAAGTGAAGGATATTCGGCTTTCGGGTGAAATTTCAGTGTTTCACTGTTCACTTTTTGCTTAACTTGCTGTTCTGTAACAAGGTGCTTAACAGCAAAATTCACATCTGGTGTTTGATCCTTGAATCGACCAATAAATTTTCTGGTTCAATTAGAATTGGTATTTAAATAGTCCTCTTCATCATGCTGTTCACATTTTGACATCATGAGACCAAGACAACACCTAACAATTGATCAACAGTACCTCACCATTGCGAGGCTTCAAACAAGGATGGACACTGTGGGATGGACACTGCCCCACCCTACCATAGTCTAGCCTTGCCCTTAAAAGTGCTCCAATTATCTATAACGCCCACACCAACTGGGAATTCAGCAGTTCAGCATCCATAAACTGCTGTAAACTACACTGCCACATGCTACTGAGATGAAGCAAATTACAGCATCAGACATCGCCTTCACTAATTTACATTCCTCTACAATATAATCCTTAGTAACTTCTGACTGACAAAGGCATATTTCATTAGCTATTAGCTGCATGGAAAGCTACTTTTGAGAACCTAGGGTTAGGGTTAGCTGCTAAGGGACTATGCTGCCGAGTCGTCACCCATTTGCCGTGTTGTGAGAGCTCTCTCACAATCTCAAACTGTCGGTAGCACCTGGATGTGTACCTGTAATGCTAAAATCTTCATCAGAGAACTAAAATATTCTTATCACAATTAAAATTACTGCTAACAATGGAGGAGGAATTACTGAACATCCTGCAGCTCAAACACTATACAACCTTAATGTGTGCCAAACTTAATGATTACGTACCCTTTGACTGAATATGCGGTAATTATTAGGAGAACCAAAGTGGGTGTCCTCCGTACTGTCGTTAGACAGAAAACGAAGGTGTCGTCCAAAAAGATTTACAGGTAAGCGACAGGTAGGTGAAAATTTAACAGAGGAAAGCGGCAGTGCAAAATTATTGATGAAAAACAAGGGAAAATGAAACGGTATAATATAAACACCAACACAGACAAGAAACTCACTACAAAGTTTTGGTGGCTTTTTATTTGTTGTAGTTTGAATATTACAAGTTACAACTTTTGTTGTCTGAAAAAATGAATGGTCTTGATACTGAATTTACCAGAATGACTATGTGTTGTGTGTGTATTTGGCCCAGGTCAGCAGAAATTCTCCTTAGCACAGTCAGATTCATTGCTAATGAGGATGCGCTCTGTGGCTAATGATGAGCTTACCCAAATGATGCAACGGCGAATGAGTCAGGAAAACCCCATCAGAGCCAGTGAGACCGAGTTTATTCAAAGGCTGCAGCGACTTGTAGTGCTGGCTGTCAACAGAATAATATACTATGGTAAATTTCCAAATAGACATCTGACTTCCTTATTATTTATTATTACCTCTATTATATACAGTATGTCCAGCAAGCATTTGTACTCTTTCTTTTATTTTGGGGGGTATAATGTAGACATGAAATATATGTTAAAAAATGTGACTTTATTAGTATGCTCTAGCTAACCTGTTGATTCTTAGATGGTTGTGCAAATGGAAACTGAACTGCTGATACTGCAGTTACTGAGTATATGTTACTGAATATATCATTTGCTTTTTGTGCATACCTTATCACTCAACAGACAACAGTAAGGATTTCCTTGACCTGCTAAACTTTCCAGAGTCTCCTGATCACACAGCGGGCACATCCTTGCATGCTGAGCAAATATCAGAGGAGAATAGCATCACACACCCTGTTCCATTCCCACTTGCTGATATGAGATGTTTCCAGAAAGATCTTCTCAAGCTCATGACAGAGGGCCTGAAAATCGGGCTGGTTAGTGCCACATGTCTCACTGATACATATCCTATATATTCATACAAAACAGTCTCTGGAGAATAGTATGTGGGGACACTGAGTTAACAACAGTTCTGTCAGTGGAAATGCCTTGTTGATAAGAGTAAATGGCCAGAATGGTTTGAGCTGCCAGGAATGTAAATTCAGATAATCACTTTTTACAATCATTGTGAGCAGAAAAGCATCTTAGCATGCAATGGGTTCCAACAGCAGAAGACCTCATTTGGTTCCACTCCTGTCAGCCAAGAACAGGAATCCTGGTCACAGACTTATCAAACTGTATAGCTGAAGATTAAAAAAAGTGCAGGTGACTTTTTTGCTAACCTTCAACTGACCAGTTTTAATGAGTAGCCTTGTAGTAGCCTTAGATACTCCCCAAATCAAGGTCAGTTGGGCCTGCTTAGCATTTTTACACATGTAAAATTGTAATATGTGGAAGCAAATATGTAAGATTGTTGAAGGGTTTTATTTGCTTAATTGTAATTGACTGGTTAATTGTGTGTAAACACAAAATAAGCTAATGGTTTTCTCCAGTGCTGAATCTCCAGTCATCTTTGCCATCAAAATAGCTACATGCACAGGGACTTAAGCAGATGATATTGATCATTGGCTTATCAACAATAACCTGAAATAATCACGATAAAGACCTTCTGTCTGATGTGACATTGTGGGCCAACACAGTGTCTCTGATTGGATTTTTGTCCCTCAGGTCAATACCGGACAAACTGGAGCTCCACGACAACAATGGTGTCGCATACTCTGGTCCTGCAGGGACACTTTCCGGATTCAAATTGGTCGGCTGCTGGTGCACACACTTAGTCCTGCCCTTCCTTTGGAAGACAGGAAGAAAGCACTAGAGTTTGTCCGTGAGAAAAATCATGCTGACATCCTCAGAGAAAGCCTCAGCCCTGGACTTGAGGTGACCCATCACAGTCACAGCACAAACACTTCATCTGGCATTTATATCTATACTTTACTTTTTTTAATTTAATTTCTTTCATTAAAATCTGACATTATAATACATAATAATTCTTAGGGGCCAAGCACTAAATGTGCTAGGCATCTATTGGAATTTTTCACGTATGTGTTTCATGTTCTGGTTCTGAAAAAGACAGTATCATAAAATAATGTTGCATTTGTGATATTGTAAGTGGTCATTTGTACGTTGTAATGTCGTCATTGTAACTGTTAGAAATATTCATTATTATTATTTTTATTATTTCTCCCTCTTTGTGTCTATGGAATCCCATAGAATCCCTTAGTGAATTATTATGAGATTTGTCACATTGATCAAGGACAGTCCAATGTATCAAGGCATGAAATTTGTGGTCAGTAATAGTGCCACAAAGAGGCAAAACACTTTTGCTTATAACTTTATAGTTATAAGTTATAGCCGCCATAAAGGGAAAAGTGGTCATATTTCTGCAATGATTTTGATCAGTGGTATAAAAGTCAGAGCACATGCTAACCATGAGGCCTATTTAGTGAAATGTAGACTTTTTGTGGTGCTATACTGAAAAACAGGTAACCATGTGTCCATGTACTTGTGCTTGGCCCCATCCAGGACACATTCACACAGGAATACCACCCCCCCCGCACACACACACCTTTTAAAATCAGTCTCTAGACATGTCCAAACAGAGGCTGGAGAAATATATTTGATAGTTCTCACTAGATATTCCAGTGTTCCTTGTAGATACAAGAGTTGCTGGGCTGAAGGATGAAGAACCAGCTGTGTGAGTGGGTTGCTTAAGGGGTTTATCTGAAGATAAATAAATAAAGGAGAGAACACAAATCTCCACTGTAGTCATACACACATACTGTATAGTAAACGGAACAAAGCCATAAAACCTTCAGTGGTCATAGCAAACATTCCAATCTATAATATTATAAAATTTACATATATTATAAAGCATACAGCAAAAAGCAAGCATTAAATAACAGACTTACTTCAATCAGTAAAACGGAAGGTTTCTTGACAGAGCTATTTTGACCAAACACAGCTAGGCACCTGTGCTAGAGAAAGTAATTTTTCCCTAGCAAGTCACTGGATGTAACTAGTTATGTACCTTTGCAGGACCCTTCTACTCTGCTGTTAATTTTCTAGTGTACCTTCCTTGGCCATAGACAATGGGTACATTCTCACCCAGAGCAGTTCCTTCTCTTAAAAGGACTCAGTTGATTAAAATACCTGCCTTGTTTAGACTGAGCTTTTTCCACTCAGGAATTTACAAGACAGCGTAGTTTTTGGTGTTTTTGTAGAGTCAATATGATTGTTGCTCTGATATCGTTGGGTACAACTGTTCCAAACGTCCACTGAGTTTCCAGCCAATGTCTACTTCTGCTGAGGTGATCCCTGTACTCTCTAGACATGCTGTGTTATTGATGAAGCAGAACACAGAACCATTTGTGCCAGGTACAGTGGTGGGCATATAAAGTTCATCATTGTAAGTTTTGTTGAGGCTAGAGGTCAATTGTGGCCTTCTGTTTGAAACCAAATAGTCCAAATAGTATTTCTCATATAAGTATGCAGTACCTTAGCTATCTTTTGAAGTTCATCTGCCTCTCTTCTTACCCTGTTTTGCCCATCAATCTGAAACAGGGTAAATCTGGACTTATCAGACCACATGATTTTTTTTCCATTGCATCAGAGTATTTATGCTTTTGTCAGCTGTTTAGTCCTAGTCCCTTTAGGGTTCTCTTCACACTGTGCATGTCAAAATGCTCTCACATTCACTATTAAACATAGCTGTGAATTTCACCAAACATTTAAGTGATTTCTGATCATGATCATTCAAGTTTTTTCTGACAACATTTTTTCCTTGAAGATTATTATTCACCATTATCCTTCCAGGTTTCAGTAATGCATTGGACAGTTCTTAACCCAATTTTAGTAGTTCTGTCCATCTCCTTAGTTGTTTTCTTTGCTTGATGCAGGCCATTTTTTGACTATTGAATTCATATTCAGTGCAGTAATTATACAATGGATGGCTCTTAACTATTTCCTTAGTTAAATCCAAGTGGTAAATTGTCCCGTCAGGTTTCTCAGAACCATAGACTCTGAAATGAATCTGCAATTTTTTTTACTATTCGTCCTAAATAATGAATACCTGTCTCCAGCAATATGCTGAACTTTGTCTCTGGTGCTGAAGATTACTTAGTAGTGTAGGGATGTTCTGCATTGGAAATGCACTGAGATGGGTTTGAGAATTAAGTGCTGAGTAGTCAATCTTTTTGGGTCTTTTGGAACCATCACCACTGGGGAAGCTCAGAGATGGTCTAATTATCTCCAATTTCTAATATAAAGACCTTTTGCTTTTTTAACAACACCCAGTAGGCCATTTTTCAGACATGATGAAAAAATGAAAGCTGAAATTGTGGTCGTATTTATCTTTTGATCTCAAATTCAAATGTATTCAGCATATAGCAAATAAGAAGAGTACTTAAAGTCCAATAAAAAAAAGTAAACTTATAGTCCAAATCCATTTTATTTATTACTGTTTTTCAACTTTATTATATACCGTATTTGTGTATAACTTGAGTTTATTTATTTAACAGCATGGACCCAAACTTGCTCTTTACTTGTATGAGATGCTTCATGACCACAAAGAGAGCCTCACTAAGGATGAACAGGCAGCTGCTAACACCTTCATGACAGCTCTGAAGATTTGTGGCCATCGCTGCATCCCTCCAACTGCACCCCCCAAACCAGACCTACTCAAGGCTATCAGAGAGGTAGGCCACTCCAGCAGCTCTAATAATGTAGAGTTGTTGTGGCATTAAAAAATGCACAAAAGAATGTGGACATCTGATTTTGCATGCATATGTTCTATAGCCATTAATATGGAGTAGGTCCAACTCTTGCTACTTCCAATTTTCTGGGAAGGCTTTTTACTAGATTTTGGAACATGGCAATGGGAATTTGAGGACATTCAGCTACAAGAGAATTTACAGTATGAGCTCATGCACTGATATCAGATGTCAGCACTCCAACTTGTCCCAGAGGTATTCAGTAGGGTTGTGCAAGCCATTCCAGTGCCTCCACACAAACTTTGACGAACAATGTATAGACCTTACTTTGTGCACAGGGGTATTGTTATGCTGAAATGGGTTTGGCCAAAGATCCTTAGTTGAGCATACACAGACATTCTAGAAAATTATGTGGTTCCAACTTATACAACGTATAGTGTATGACCAAAGTCTGTGTGCAATGGGTACTTCAAAGATGTCTCAGTACATATACAAGGAAAGTTGTATGTGTTCAGCTATGTCTGACCACTAAACTTAACTTAATTTTCTGGGTGGCCAGCTCTTGGGTTATAATTACTTATAATTTTTTTTTTTCAAATGCAGCTAGATCACTCAATAAAATTAATTAACAAACTGCAATAAACTTTATTTTATCAATACAAACCTGTTTTTTTTTTTTTCTTCAAAGGAACAACTCAAATATGAATCAGAGGCAAGAACAAGCAAAAGTGCATGGGAGAAAAAACTGGCCAGTGCCCAAAAGATGTGAGTTAAATTCTTTAAACCCAAGCCTTCAGTTTGTGCCCTTCTTTGTATGCTTGTTTATACTGTACATGTTACCTCAATGTTTCCTCTGTAGTCTAATGCAGAGACTGGATGGTAAATCAAAGGACATTTCCAAAATTGCAACAGACATCACTCAGAACATGTCTCTTAGACAAGGCATAGAAAGGAAGAAGGTCATTCAGCACATCCGAAGCCTTTACAAGACTGACCTGAGTGGCAGCCGCCATTGGCAAGAGCTGGTTCTGCAACTCACCCATGATCGGTCATTAACTTCTTGTCACTTTTTCTTTTGTTTTGTTTTCTTTGATTTCTTTTACTTCAAGTCACTGACCTATATTAATGTACTAGGTGCAGAATCTATCAGTTGTCACTCAGTTGTGTACCTGACCCATATCATTTTTCTTTGTCATTTATAAATATAATTTTTTTTTAGGCTTCAGCATAGGAATTTTGTCAATACATTAAGTTACTAGGGTTATGTGTGTGTCTGTGTGTAAATTTTTTACTTCTCTGTTTCTATGCTTCTGTAAAGCTGCTTTGAGACAATATCCATTGTTAAAAGTGCTATACAAATAAATTGAATTAAATGTGTGCACAACTGTCTGTCTGTCTCTCTTTTAGGGCAGTGTGGTATGACCAGTCCTCTTACCCAACATCGTGGCAACTGGATCCCACTGAGGGCCCCAACAGGGAGCGCAGACGCCTGCAGCGATGCTATCTCACCATTCCTAATAAATACCTTCTCAAGGACCGCTGTAAACCAGAGGGTACACAATATTGTCATCCAAAAGGGAGAAATGTGTTAGACAGATTATTAGAGAGAGGAGGCGCTATTCTGGAGAACTCTGGCTACCAAGGGCATAGATATATAAGAATGGTTGCTGACACATTAGCTGATGTTGAACGTGCTGTGATATTTCAACATGTATGTCATACTGGGATTGCTGCGACAATGTGGGAGTGCCACGACAGTATTGTAAAAGCTTTATTCAAAATATTGACAAATTTTATAAATTTTGCTTTCTGGTGTCATACATTATACTGTTTGGACATTGATGTTGATGAAGCAAGATAAGACCTACTAGTCTTGAGGAAAGGAATTTTGTAGAAAATCTTAGTTAACACTGTTATATTTATTTCAAGTAACTGAGCTTATCCTGGGAAGTTCCTTCCATCCAAATGGCAATGCCACTGAATTGTATGGCTTAGCACAATGAGCCGTCTTCCTTTTCATATCTGTGACTAAAGCTATGAAGAATTTATGGATGCATAGTGTGCAGCTAGTAGATAAACCTTTGGATCATTAAATGCACGTCATGCATTTTAGAATGTATTTCATGTCAGCTAGATTTATGCTAATAGATTTATGTAAATGTTGCAAATGTTTGTTGTAAATCTTGTTCCCTGAACAGACCCTATCAAGGCCCCACTTTCTTACCTCTTTGAAGAGAAGACTCACTCATCTTATTCTTCCACTGTGAAAGATAAAGCGACTAGTGAGCCCATCAGGTACTGCTACCTTAGCAATGAACAAATGTCACTTGCATTATTCATTATTTTATCATTATGTGATACTATACACAAAGTATTTGGCTTCATTGAAGGCACAGGGAGAAGACTATTCAAACATGATATTTTGTACATTCTGTAGGTTCACAAGGAAGTGTATGAATGTAGCACCCTCCAGAGAAACTGCTGGAGAATTGTTGCTGGGTAAGCTCATTATATTAAAAAACAAAACAAAAAAAAAAACAACATACTGTTTGAAACTAGTAGGATCCATTGCAATGTTTTGTGTGTCTGTAGGGAAATCAGGGATGTACTTTGTGGAAGACAATGCATCTGAAGCCAGCTATAACCAGGTTAGCTCAGCAGACTCTTGTGAAAATTTTGAGTGGCACATGAGTGGCTTAAGCTGATAGAGCTTTTTTTATTAGCAGATTCCTCAAGGTGAGATGGAGTCTGCATCCTTCTGCTGGACTTATGAGGAGATAAAAGAAGTGCACAAACGTTGGTGGCAACTTAGGGACAATGCTGTGGAGATCTTCCTCTCCAATGGCAGAACTCTGCTACTAGCGTTTGACAATACAAAGGTAAATTTTTTACTGCTACAATTGAACAGTGGCCTGCTAGTACACATTATGTAGGCACTATGATTTACTCTTTTGTATATAAAGTTGAATTTGAATTCATTATGTCCAGAGTGACCCTAAATCATAAAATGTTCAGTGAATGTACATCTAATATTTAACCTTATCAAATGAGGGATGTACAAAGGGTGTAATGGACACACTTGACAGGTCTAGTTATCCCCATGAAATTCTTACAAATACTTCTTAAATCTTTTTATGTGTTTTTCCTCCTGTGTCAGGTTCGTGATGATGTCTACCACAGCATCCTTACTTCTGAGCTGCCCAACCTGCTAGAATATGATAATATAAATGCCCTCACACACCTGTGGGGCACCAGCCAGATCACCAATTTTGAGTATCTCACCCATCTGAATAAGCATGCAGGGCGCTCTTTTAATGATTTAATGCAGTATCCTGTCTTCCCCTTCATCCTGAGTGACTACACTAGCGAGGTGCTGGACCTGCAGGACGCATCCATTTACAGGTAAAACATTACAATATTATAAGTTGCCCTTAAAGCAAACAAACAAACCTTACATTTATATTGCCTAATTGTAAAATACAATGTTTTGTTGCATTTTCATAAAAAGACAAATCAAATTAAATTTGGTCACCATTTAGCATTCCACTCTAAACACTTTTCATTATTAGAGTTACAGAAATTAAATGACAGGTTTATGGTTATATAAACATAGACAAAATTGTTTATTTTTTTTTAAATCAAGAAACTCAAAGAATTTGCTACACACTGAAGGTTTTTACATGAGAATTTGAAATGATAGATGATCAGAGATAAAAATAGTATTAGAACAACAGTTTTAAAATAAATTAAAGTAAATAACACTTACTATTTGGTTGCATATCTCTTGCTAGCAAATAACTGCATCAAGCTGGCAATTGCCTGATGTTACCAAACCATGACATTCTTCTTGTGTGATGCTTTGTCCAGACTTGAGTGTAGCTTCTTTGAGTTGTTTGTTCTGAGTGGTTGATATGGGCAGTCTAAAACCTTACATTCTCCCCCCCAATCCTTGTTCTATTGGCAGTGTGTTTTGGGTCATCGTCTTGCTGCATGATAACGTTCCTCTTTGTTAGATTGGATGCATTTCTCTGTAAATTAAGTTTTATAGGCCTTTACTGGTGTCCTTCCTGAGTTAATCCACCTCTATACCATCATTATGACGCCACAGTAATAGACACTAATCAACTGTTAAATAGCAAAGTAAAAAAGAAATTAGGCTACAGTATTTCATATCTCAAAAGGAATAGTCAATTTTATTACAGTTCAACCTTGAAAATGCATTTGTAAGGATGACTGTGACCTAATCGATTTCTTCTCCTCTGTCAGCCATTGTGAGTTAAAATATATATATTTTATATATTTCGCTGCCTTTGACTACTCCAATTATCCAATCAAAGGACGTGAAATTGCTGACGTAATTATATGCCTGCTAGATGGCCCCAGTGACGCCAACTCGCAATCTGATTGGTTAATATAATAATTTCATTGACACTTATTTTAAGCTATGGGTGCCTGCACTATTGATTCTGAAGGCCTAAAGGCAGATTTCTTTCACCCTGGCAACACATGATGTCAGCCACTAGCTGATTTATGATTGGATAAATACTCTTATTATAAATATACACTACTGGAAGCAGCACAACCAAGAGAAAAGCCATGAAATGTAGAGAATAGACTATTGGGAATAATTTAATACACATTCATGGAAAGATATTTTAAATATATTAAAATGCAATTCAGATCACTGCTGTTTAGGGCAGCAGAGAAGGCCTTGCTGGCCCTGATGGCCCACCACTGGTCAAATCAGTAATAAAGATTAGTGAGCCCATTCCAGAACAGCCACTCAAGCCCAAACCATGACACTACCTCCACCATGGATGAAAAATGAACTCTTAGGTTTTTGGGTCATCAGAAGATCCTTTCTTTCTCCACACTTTGACTTTCCTATCTCTTTGGTAGAGATTAATTTTCGTTCCAGAACTCTTGTGCATTTCTGTATTTCATTGTTGATTCCAATCTTTCCATTTCTTACTGCTGATGAGTGGTTTGCATCTTGTGGTATGGCCTCTGTAATTCTGCTCTCAAAGGTGGATTGTGATACCTTAATCCCTGCCTTGTGGAGGTAGTTGGAGATAGTTGGAGATGTCACTAACAATTGTTTTTGAAATGAAAGCTGAAATTCAGATCTGTCATCTTCTAATCTGAATTTCTTTAGTGTAGAGTAACAACAAAGAATGGGTCTTGCCATTCCAATACTTCCATTGTATATGTGTGTACTAACATACACCCATTTACCTGTTAATTTATGGATAACTAACCTTCCACTTTAATTAAAACACCTATATACCTGTTCCTTTATGCAGTTAACCAGTGAGCCATGTGACAGCAGTACAGTGCATAAAATTATGCAGATACAGATCAAGAGCTTTAGTTAATGTTCTCATCAAAGAGAGAGTTTATAGAATGGTGTGAAAACATCATATCAAGTCTCATAATGCAAACACATCAAACCTTAGGTGGATGGACCACATTAGGTGGTCTTCTACTATTCTGCCATCCAAGAACAAGAATGCATGGCCGTCATGTGTATAGGAACCCAAAACTGGACAGTAGAAGATCTATAGAAGGGTTAGCTTGTGCCTCAGATTCTTGTTCTTACTCACCAGAGAGTGATTGTCTGAGTTACGTATGTGAAATTAGACAAACCTGCTTTGAGACTTTTAGGTTACAGTCTTTTAGTTGTTTTCCAGAGTTTAGTCCTAATAAATATCTGCCTGTTTTGCTTATATATTATACATGAACTGTCCCATATATCAAAAATCTATTTTTCTTTTGTCTCCCAATACTAAATACCACTTTAAATTTAGTGATAAATAGACAAAGAATGGAGGAAAAAAAGGTTTTTTATGTATAAAATATGGAAAATGTTCAATGGTGAAAATGCCAATCTGGCAGAAATTACCTTTGAACTTCGGTTGAACCGAAGAGACACAGATAGGAACAGTTTTCAATCACAGTCCATTGTGGAAGTTATTAGTGTAAATATCTGTGCAACATTGTCTTACTGGTGGCATTAAAGGGCTTAAGTAGTGTACAACATGATTGCTTTAAAGGTCGCTGAGACCTCTATTACTTTGCCAAATTTCATAAAATGTGTATGAAACATTCTATGTGCTGCAATAGAAAGTGTTAAAATGAATATAGCCACAAGTGGCGATCTACTTGGTCATAGCACACTTCACCCCCAGTGTCAACTCCTTTCTAATGTACATATAACATTAGAAAAGCGTATATACAAATTAATATTACATACATATTAAATATATATGATGTTTTGTGACAGGAGCTCAGTGCTAGTTGTGTGAAATACACCATGTTGCCAAAAGTTTTGGGAAGTCTGCCTTTACATGCACATGAATGTAATATGGAATTGACCTGCTCTTTGCAGCTATAACAGCTTCAACTCTTCTGGGAAGGCTTTCCACAAGGTTTAGGAGTGTGTTTATGGGAATTTTTAACCGTTACTCTAGAAGCACATTTGTTAGCCTGGCTTGCAGTCTCCACTCTAATTCATCCCAAAAGTGTTCTGTCTGGTTGAGATCAGGACTCTGTGCAGGCCTGATCCCTGAATTCACTCATCCATGTCTTTATGGACCTTGCTTTGTGCACTGGTGTGCAGTCATGCTGGAAAGTTGGGAGCATGAAATTGTCCAAAATGTCTTGGTATGCTGAAGCATTAAGAGTTCCTTTCCAAGCCCAACCCCTGAAAAACAGCAAATGAATTCACTGATTTAGATTATTATCAGTGAATTAGAATAATAGCACCACCATCAGGCTGCTGCTGGTCCCTTTACTTGCCTGTGAGCTGTGGGAATTCTGACCATGTGACATAATGTGGTGTTTTTCTATGAGTTCCTGTGGCTACCTGTTGTGTAGCAAATAATCAGAATAGTAATAATAATAATGAGAAGTAAACCCTAACAATGGCAAACTAAATGATAATGATCTTGCCAGCAGGGGCTTTTATATTTAGAGGTAGATTCAGTGGTGCCATAGAGCAGAACTACATTGTTACTGGATTTACGCTTATTAAATTTTGTTCAGTGGACTTTATGTATAATAATGTTGTTTTCTCACATACATTTTTAATACCTTATGAAGTATGAACAAAATTATAAATGCAACACTTGTTTTTGCCCCCATTTTTCATGAGCTGAACTCAAAGATGGGTTGGTCCGAAAACTAGTCAGTATCTGGTGTGACCACCATTTGCCTCACGCAGTGCAACACATCTCCTTCACATAGAGTTGATCAGGTTGTTGATTGTGGCCTTTGGAATGTTGGTCCACTCCTCTTCAATGTGTTGCTTTTATAATTTTGTTCAGTGTATTTTTAATACGTTTAAATTGATATAATGGTATATGGTATATAATGGTATTTGGATTTTATAATGTATATTTTATTTTGGCAGAAACCTGAGCAAACCTATTGCTGTGCAGTCAAAAGAGAAAGAGGACAGATATGTAGCCAACTATAGGGTATTGCTTTAGCTCTTTTTGGATTTCATTTAAAATTCAATTATCATGAATCAATTACTGGCTATAATGCTGAATAATGAATAGTTGTATGATTTTGTAGTATTTGGAGGAGGAATATAAGAAGGGTGCACGTGAGGATGACCCTATGCCCCCTGTACAACCATACCACTATGGTTCCCACTACTCCAACAGTGGGACCGTACTGCACTTCCTAGTCCGGATGCCTCCCTTCACCAAAATGTTCCTGGCCTATCAAGGTAATCTCACTCTAACATTCACTTACACATTTACAATTCTGGTTTTGGCAGATGCCCTTATCCCAAGGAACTTGTAATTTATCTCATTTTATACAACTGAGGTTTATGAGCCTTGCTCAGGGGCCCAGCAGAGGCAGCTTGGTGGACCTAGGATTTGAACTCACAACCTTCTGTTCAGTAGTCCAACACCTTAACCACTAACCTACCACGTCCCTACACAGCTTGAGTATGTTGTGCACGGGCAGCAAGGCCAGCTCTAGGCATGGGCAGGGGTGGGCTGAGCCCACCCAAACATCTGTCTTGCCCACCCAATCAAAATTTGGTAAAGACAAATACGTTTTTATTTTCTTTTGTACGATTTGTGATTTGATAAAAGCAGTCTGAGGTGGGCTCTGTGTTGAGAAGTTTGTAGAAGGGGTGTTGAAAGCCCCGACCAATCACAATGCAAAATCAAACAGTTTCACGTTTTTTGATTGGCTGTAAGTAACTGCGTGGTCTACACTCGCGAGGCGAGGCGACAGTCACGCAATTCATAAAGTGTGGAAATATTTGCTTCCAAATGCAATGCATCAATTTTTGGTTCCTTTAAAAAAGCCTGTTAATGGCTCCAGCAACAGTGATCATAATGTGATCTTTCTCTCTCTCTATATATATGTATGTATGTATGTATGTATGTATGTATGTATGTATGTATGTATGTGTGTGTGTGTGTGTGTGTGTGTGTATATGTGTATATATATATATATATATATATATATATATATATATATATATATATATATATATATATATATATATATATACACACATATATACAGTATCTCACAAAAGTGAGTACACCCCTAAGTGGAAATGTCCAAATTGTGCCCAATTAGCCATTTACCCTCCCCAGGGTCATGTGACCTGTTAGTGTTACAAGGTCTCAGGTGTGAATGGGGAGCAGGTGTGTTAAATTTAGTGTTATCGCTCTCACACCCTCTCATACTGGTCACTGGAAGTTCAACATGGCACCTCATGGTAAAGAACTCTCTGAGGATCTGAAAAAAAGAATTGTTGCTCTACATAAAGATGGCCTAGGCTATAAGAAGTTTGCCAAGACCCTGAAACTGAGCTGCAGCACGGTGGGAAAGACCATACAGCGGTTTTACAGGACAGGTTCCACTCAGAACAGGCCTCGCCATGGTCGACCAAAGAAGTTGAGTGTACGTGCTCAGCATCATATCCGGAGGTTGTCTTTGGGAAATAGACGTATGAGTGCTGCCTGCATTGCTGCGGAGGTTGAAGGGGTGGGGGGTCAGCCTGTCAGTGCTCAGACCATACACCACACACTGCATCAAATTGGTCTGTATGGCTGTCGTCCTAGAAGGAAGCCTCTACTAAAGATGATGCACAAGAAAGCCTGCATACAGTTTGCTGAAGACAAGCAGACTAAGGACATGGATTACTGGAACCATGTCCTGTGGTTCGATGAGACCAAGATAAACTTATTCGGTTCAGATGGTGTCAAGCGTGTGTGGCAGCAACCAGGTGAGGTGTACAAAGACAAGTGTGCCTTGCCTACAGTTAAGCATGGTGGTGGGAGTGTCATGGTTTGGGCCTGCATGAGTGCTGCCGGCACTGGGGAGCTAAAGTTCATTGAGGGAACATGTACTGTGACATACTGAAGCAGAGCATAATCCCCTCCCTTCGGAGACTGGGCCACAGGGCAGTATTCCAACATGATAACGACCCCAAACACACCTCCAAGATGACCACTTGCCTTGCTAAAGAAGCTGAGGGTAAAGGTGATGGACTTGCCAAGTATGTCTCCAGACCTAAACCCTATTGAGCATCTGTGGGGGGCATCCTCAAACGGAAGGTGGGGTAGCGCAAGGTCTCTAACGTCCACCAGCTCTGTCATGTCATCATGGAGGAGTGGAAGAGGACTCCAGTCGCAACTGTGAAGCTCTGGTGAATTCCATCCCCCAGAAGGTTAAGGCACTGCTGGAAAATAATGGTGGCCACACAAAATATTGACACTTTGGGCCCAATTTGGACATTTGCACTTAGGGGTGTACTCACTTTTGTTGCCAGACAATAATGGTTTAGACAATAATGGCTGTGTGTTGAGTTATTTTGAGGGGACAGCAAACTTACACTGTTATACAGGCTGTACACTCACTACTGTACATTGTAGCAGATTGTCATTTCTTCAGTGTTGTCACATGAAAAGATATAATAAAATATTTACAAAAATGTGAAGGGTGTACTCACTTTTGTGAAATACTGCTCTGGGGGAAAAAATCTGATAAGAAATCAGTTTCTTATGTTTTTTTCTTCCAGGTGCATGTATTGGTGAGATGAACAGTTTTGTTTCATTTTTTGTGAACTGCTGACAATATTTCTCCTAAATTCAAAATATAACTATTGTTATTAGAGTGTATATTTAAAGGAAATGACAACACATCAAAATAACCCAAGATTACGCAGTATTTGCAGAGCTTTAATAACTCAAATAAAACAAAATGCAAATAATTTGTAAACAAATTGTGTTAATGCTTTGGCTAAATAACATTAAGAAATCAGTATTTGGAGGAATAACCCCGATTTGCATGCATTTTGTCATTTGGTTTTTCACATTGCTGTTACTTTATACTACTATTTTTGCCAAAAAGCAAACAGCTCAGCTTTGCTTCATGGTTTGTGACCATCCATCTTACTCTTGATGACATTCCAGAGGTTTTCAACTTTAAAAAGATTATAATATTGCCTGAATTTGTGCTTATTAGTCCAGTTATTAGCCATTCTGAACGTTGAAATTTGTGCTTATATTGACTTAATATAATATGTCTTCTTAACCAAGCTCAAGCAAGAATATTAGTACAACATTATTTTTGGTATTCCATCATTTAATTAGTTGAATTTTACAGAGTATCTATCTCCTCAACCCCACCCCCAAAATTTGCCCACCTGAGATATCTGTCTGCCCACCCTTCTATGGTTGGCAAGAACCGGGCCTGAAGGGCAGTGTACTCAACCCCCGTGATCTTCGTAACAGGCATAAGTCCTGAATGTTAAATAACACCTGGATATCCAAATCTACCAGTGCCTTCAAAGAGGCCAATGCTTTAAATGCTGCTTGGAACTGGAAAGGCTGTCTCTCTGGCTCTGTCTGTATGGAGTATTTATGTATTTTTTTTTCTCTCTCTAATGCTCTCAGACCAGAGCTTTGATATTCCTGACCGGACCTTTCACTCCATGAAGACCACATGGAGACTGTCCTCTTATGAGTCCATGACAGATGTTAAGGAATTGATCCCAGAGTTTTTTTATCTGCCAGAATTTCTGGTCAATAGAGAAGGTATCCATTTTCCCACATTTTAAGTTTCCACATTAATGCATTTTGGACTATCTAGTGTCCAAATTTTCAAATCGATTAATTTACTATGAGTGCTGGTTAATCTCAAAAGTCAGATGATTTTTAATTTTGTTTGCTTAAGAATCTTGAATGTGTATTACCACAGTACCATGTTAACTATATGTCTTTCCCCATGCCAGGTTTTGACTTTGGAATCCGTCAGAATAGTGAAAGAGTGAACCATGTGAATCTGCCTCCTTGGGCCAGGAATGACCCACGGCTCTTTGTGCTGATCCACAGACAGGCTCTCGAGTCTGAGCAAGTGTCTCAGATGCTCTGCCAGTGGATAGACCTGGTGTTTGGAATTAAGCAGAAGGGCAAGGCGGCTATCCAGGCCATCAATGTGTTTCACCCTGCGGTTAGTTTATGTTTGACTGAAAGGTTTTGTGTACTTGTGTACATGACATTCATTGTGTTGTGCTGTTTTCCCTCTCTCTAAAAGAAAAAGTGCCCTGACTTTACTCTGTATTTATTCATTTTGGCTTCCTTGTATTTATCTTCCGGGAATTTGAATGATCTAATATACTCTACTAGTGATGACTTAGCAGTTTTGTTGTACCTTTCAGTATTTTGATACTGAAAACAAGATTCAAATCAAACACTCAGTTACAGTAATCTCCTCACTCAACGTATTAAACATTTCAGTGACAGTAATAAGTGATAGTTCTCTCAAACCACTGTTCAATTCACTGTTTTGTTTTTTTACCTCAGTTTCAATCTTTCTATTGTTGGTGCCCTTGTAAATGCATCCCTTTTTTTAAATTAAAATTAAAGCAGAAAATACCTCCAATTGCGTTCAACCTTGTAGTCAGAATCAGAAAGTGGAAAATATCACCATCCACAATGAGAGACTGACGAGGTGCCTGTGCCACTCAGGAACCTGCTAATATCCTCAGAATGCACAAAATTCCCAAAATTGCCTGTTCCTCTGAAATCCTCTGTTCTAACAGTCCACTTTTAGCAAGCCTAAACTGGGTGTCTCATTATGACACATGAGTAGTATTGTATACACACACTTCTGACTCTTGAGAGTCTTTCTCTCATATAAACTTGAGTATAAATTAGTTAACTGCTTTTCTAGCAAAAATTACACTAATTTACATATCTACTTCATACATCAGCTTCCCATTTTTTTCCCTCATGCCTCACTCTCACCGCATGCTTTTCTCCTCACTTCTGCACTACTCTTTTTTTTTTCCCCCCAACTTCTCCCCTTACACAATGACCTCTAAAGGATTCACAGAAATAACCACAAAACATAATGTAGACTATTTGCAGAATAAACACTATAATAGAGAATATGATTTTTAACATATAACAGCACATTGTTACATATAAACAAATAGATAATAAACAATATATCAGCTTTTACACTGGGTTACAGTTCAGTCTGAGGGAAGTTGGCAGGATTCCACGAATTTGTATCCTTCAGGGTCAAGGATCCTCTCCTCCCTGGGTAGCCTTTTTAAGGGAACAAGGGAAGGTTAGAATGGGAGGAGGTGTTAGGAATAAGGGAGCCATTTAGGATGTAATGACCCCAGAGAAGGAGAGTAAGGTGGAGTAAGTTTATTGAAGTATTAAGAGTAATGATCAGCAAATGTGAGAATGGACAGGGGAGTCCTTAGGTGTGGCTTTCCTGGTAGACATTGGAAATGGATCAAAGAGCAGCATGAAAAATAGGAGAGGGGTTGTGCCGAAGACCTCCACCTCTGTTGGATTTTCCACCTGGACATAGATGGCCTCCTTCACTCCTCTTTCAAACCATCCAAGATTCTAAGATGTGTACATTTTTATCCTAAAATGTGTGTCCTTTGTCTTTCAGATGCAGGTACACAGCTGATTCTCGTCCTGAGATTTTGCTTCTTCTGTGTTGGTACATCCTCCTATGTAGCTGTTGTTTAGTCTCTCCAAAGGAGAGCTCTGAACACTCTTAACTACACTGGACTGTGTAAATTACATTACTCCTCTTATGTTTTGGTGTCCGGTCTTTGAGGTGGATGAGTCTCAAAGTAAACTTGAATAAGGTGTTTTTCAAAAATCTTTTTTAAGTTTCTCGGCCATGTAAGAGATGACAAGGTTTTTCTGTTGGTTCTCCTCAGTTCGGTCTGTTGTCCTTCTGCTAGAAGCTGTCTTGTTGAAAGCCCACTTAGGATATCCACATGCATTGAGGGCTGCCTTCAGATGATTGTTTTCCTTCTTTTTGGCTTTTGTAGAGGTGGGAATGCTTTCTGCCCTGTGGTGTAATGTCCTGATGACTCCTAATTTGTGTTGCAGTGGGTTGTGGGAATCAAACAGTAGGTACTGGTCTGTGTATCTGGCTTTCCTATATACTTCTACTCCTAGTTTCCCCTCAGAGAACTGCACAGTCCAGGAATACCAACCTGTTGTCCTTGGTGTGCTTTCTGGTGAAATTAATGTTGGTCTCAGTAGCGTTAATATGATCTGTGAAGCCCTGTACTTCTCAGATCATGATACCCAGGTGTCGTCTACATATCTGAACCAATGGGTTGGTGCCATCTTTTAGAAAGAGTTGAGTGCCGCCTTCTCTACATCCTCCATGTATTGGTTTGCCACAATAAGTGACACCAGGGAACCCATGGCACAGCCATATTTCTGTTTATAGAAGTCACCTCTGTAAGTGAAATAGGTTCTGTTAAGAAATAGGTTTAGGAGAGAGCAGGTCTGCTCTGGGTTGAGGCTGCTCTTAGTGTGAGGCTGCTATCCTTCAGTTATTTCCTAACTGTTGTGAAAGCATCAGTAGTGGGGATTCTATTGAAGAGTGATGTAACATCAAAAGAAACCATTGTCAGTGTCCAGTTTTAGTTCTTTGATCTTGGAGACAAAATCTTCTGAATTCTGTATATGGTGGTCAGTGTGTCCAACCAGCAGTGCTAAAATGTTAGCAAGATATTTGGCAATGTTGTATGTCACTGAGTTAATGCTGCTGACTATAGGTCTGAGGTAGGGATCCTTTCTTGTGTATCATGGGAAGTCCATAAATGCAAGGAGTGGCTTCCTCAGAGTACAGATGATGGTAGGTACCCCTGTCAATGGTGCCATCCCTTTCCAGGTGTTTTTGTCTTATAGTTGCTGGTCAGGTCTCTTTTCAGCTTCTTGTAGGTGTGATGGTCCTCTAGAAATGTGGTGACTTTGCTGTGACTTGACTTTCGTGTCCTCTCTTGTTGTCCTGTCATCCTTTTTCCCCCCAGCTGAGTTCTGCTGTGTTCTGTTTGCGGGAGAGAAGGAGATCTATGTTCTTAGTCTGTCTCTCCTCTTTGTGTTGTTGGGCCAGTTGGGCATTCTGGACGAAAATCGTAATTCTGTCCAAAACTGGGTTGGGTAGAGTGCTGGATATGTTCTGGTGAAGGCGATCTATTTTGAGTTGCAAGGCATCAATGGTGAAGTGGACCTGTATTATCCTTTCATTAAGCAGGTGTTCCTGTGTTTTCTGGAGGATCATATCGGCTTGGTGACCCTTGACCATGGATGGTAGGTGTAGGCTTGTAGGGATTAGACTGTTGTCTGCATCTTAGGTTAAAGATGGTTCCTGTAGTCCGCCAGTTTTCTTGATGTTCTTTCATATACCCGTACCAACTTCAGGGTCTCCACCCCAAAATGTGTAGCAATATGTCTGTGATCATTCTAAATCATCCTGGTGTGGTTATCTGGAAGTTGAGTCATGTCAGCTGGACTTCTTTCTAGTTAGATTTCTAGTTAGAGCAGCTTCTTCAGTCTGAGGGAAGTTGGTAGGAATCTTCAGTCACATTCATTTGTTTGTGCCAACTAGTATACTAAGTCTAAGTACTATCTATGTCTGCATCTATTTCTGTTTAATCTCCAACTGAGTTTGTAATCACTGAATTACTTCATAAGCATGGCTACCTTCATCCAATCAGAGGTCAGCAGGAATTTTACACAAATAGCCCTGAGTTAATGTCAGAAAACTTTAATATGTATGTTCACAGATATTTTATTTATTGTTTTGTGTATCTTGGCATGAACTGGCCACTGGGGGCATTATTTGCAAGAAGTGCTTGAAACCCACTGATTAGTCGTCTTCTTCTTCTTTCGACTTTTCCCTTCAGGGGTCAGTGAATCATCTCTCTCCACCTATCCCTATATTCTGCATCCTCAACACTTGCACCCACTAGCTTCATATCCTTATTTATTAAATCCATATACCTCCTCTTTGGCCTTCCTCTTTGCCTCCTGCCTGGCAGCTCCATGTCCAACAGGTTTGGACATGTTCAGAGGAGGGAGAGTGAGGATTCTCACTCACAGGTCCTCTGAACATGTCCAAACCTCCTTAATTTGGCCTCCCTAACTTTGTCTCCCAAATGTCCAACATGAGCTGTCCCTCTGATGGTACTCATTCCTAATCCTGTCCAACCTTGTCACTCCCAAAGAGAACCTCAACATCTTCAGCTCTGCTACCTCCAGCTCTGACTCCTGTCTCTTCCTCAGTGACACTGTCTCTAAACCATACAGCATGGCCAGTCTCACCACTGGCTAAAATTTTTCTATCACGCAGAACTCCCGACACCTTCCTGCACCCAATCCAACCTGCCTGCACTCACTTCTTTACCTCTTTCCCACACTCTCAATTACTCTGGACTGTTGACCCCAAGTACTTAAACTCCTGTATCTTCTTCACCCCTTCACCCTGTAATCTTACTGTTCCACTTCCCTCCCTTTCATTCACACACATGTACTCACTCATACTATGACCGACTTTCATTCCTCTTCTCTCCAGCTCAAACCTCCACCTCCTCAGGTTTTCCTCCACCTCCTCCCTGCTCTCACTACAGATCACAATGTCATCTGCAATGGCGTCTGACCTCCTCTGACAACTGGTCCATCACCATAGCAAACAGGAAGGGGCTCAGAGCCGATTCCTGATGCAGTCTCACCTCCACTTTGAACTCCTCTGTCTGACCTACAGCACACCTCACCACTGTCCTGCCCCCCTCCTACATGTCCTGCACCACTCTGACAAACTTCTCTGCTACTCCTGACTTCCTCATACAGTACCACGGCTCTTTTCTTGGCACTGTGTCATACGCTTTCTCCAAGTCTACAAACACACAGTGCAACTCTCTGACCATCCCTATACTTCTCCATCAAAATTCTCAGAGCAAAAATTGCATCTATTGTGCTCTTTCTGGGCATGAAGCCATATTGCTGCTCACAAATTTCCACTACCTTCCTTAACCTAGCTTCCAATACACTCTTTCCCATAGCTTCACTGTATGGCTCATCAACTTTATCCTCCTCTAGTTGCTGCAACTCTGCACGTCATCCTTATTCTTAAAGATTGGCACTAATACACTTCTTCTCCATTCCTCTGGTAGCACTCTCTAAAACGCTGTTAAACAAACTAGTTAAAAATTCCACTGCTGCCTCTCCTAGGCACTTCCAGACCTCCACCGGGATGACCAACTGCCTTTCCACTTTTCATCCTCTTCAAAGCCTTCCTGACTTCATCCTTTCTAATCTTGTCTACTTTCTGTTCCATAGAGTTCACCCTTTCTACTCTTTTTTCCCCTCTCATTTTCCTCATTCATTAGCTCTTCAAAGTACTCCTTCCATCTCCACTGTACACTCTCCTCACCTCTCTCCATCTCTATGCTTAATAACTCTAACTTGCTGCACATCCTTCCCATCTCGATCCCTCTGCCTAGCTAAACTGTACAAGTCCTTCTCTCTTTCTCTAGTGTTTAACCTAGTGTACAACTCATCATATGCCTTCTGCTTGGCCTTAGACACCTACCTCTTCACTCTGCGCTGTAACTCCTTGTGTTCCTGTATTCTCTTCAGTCCTGTCTATTTCCCACTTTTCTTTCCTCTGAATACTAGCCTGAACTTCCTCATTCCACCACCAGGTCTCCTTATCTTCTTCCCTCCTTCCAGATTACACACCCAGCACATTTCTGTCTCCCTGATCACTTCTGCTGTTGTTTCCCAGTCATCTGGCAGCACTACCTGACCACACAGAGCCTGCCTCAACTTCTGTCTAAATTCCTCACAACATTCCTCCTTTTTTCAGCTTCCACCACTTGGTTTTCTTCTCTGTCTATATCTTTGACCTCCTCTTCTTACAAACCATCAAAGTCATCACCATCCTATGCAGTCTGGCTACACTCTCTCCCACTACCACTTTACAGTCAGTAATCTCTTTCAGATTGCCTCTTCTACATAGGATGTAGTCTACCTGTGTGCTCCTACCTTCACTCTTGTAAGTCACTCTATGCTCCTCCCTCTTCTGAAAATAAGTGTTAACCACAGCCATGTCCATCCTCTTAGCAAAGTCAACTTACCATCTGTCCTTCAAGTTTCCTTTCCTTAACTCCAAACTTGCCCATCACCTCCTCATCAGCTGTGTTCCCCTCACCAACATGTCCATGAATATCTGCCCCGATCACCACTCTCTCACCCATGGGAATACTCTCTATCACCTCATCTAATTCACTCCAGAATCTCTCTTTCTCCTCTAACTCACAACCTACCTGTGGGGCATAACCACTAACAACATTCAACATCACCCCTGCAATCTCTAACTTCAGACTCATCACCCTGTCTAATACTCTCCTCACCTCCAGAACATTCCTCACAAACTCCTCCTTCAGGACCACACATACCCCATTTCTCTTACAATACATAATAAAACTTACCATAATAAAACAGCTTGAATCCTGCTCTTATACTACGAGCCTTGCTACCCTTCCACCTGGTCTCCTGTACATACAGTATATCCACCTTCCTTTTCTCCATCATATCAGCCAACTCTCTACCTTTCCCTAGGGGGCAGTGGTGGCTCAAGTGGTTAAGGCTCTGGGTCGTTGACCAGAAGATCAGGGGTTCAAGCCCCAGCACCGCCAAGTTGCCACTGTTGGGCCCTTGAGCAAGGCCCTTAACCCTCTCTGCTCCAGGGGCGCCGTATCATGGCTGACCCTGCGCTCTGACCCCAACCTCCAAGGATGGGATATGCGAAGAAAGAATTTCACTGTGCTGTAATGTATATGTGACAAATAAAGGCTGTTTCGTTTCGTTTCCCTGTCATAGTACCAACATTCAGAGTTCCTATTCTCAGTCCTACACTCTTACCTTTCCTCTTCTCTCTCTGTCTACTCACTCTCCTCCCTCCTCTACTTCTTCAACCAACAGTAACCCAATTTCTATTGGCGGCCTGTAGGTCAATGGTGCCAATGGCGGTCGTTGTTAACCTGGGCCTCGACCAATCCGATATGAAATTCAGAGTACTGATGATTTGCATGATTAAATTTGGCAACATTTTCCTGACGCAATCCTCTCTATTTATCCGGGCTTGGGACCAGCACAGAAGTCACTGGACTGTGACCCCCATGGCTAGATTAAACCCACTGATTAGTATTGTCCACTATCTTATGCCACATTATTTGAGATATTGAAAGGAGACCAAAACTGTTTAGTCTGGTTGGGAATGGTCCATTTTCTGAACATGAATAACTTGTGTTTAAAAGCCATTTGAAATAGCTCCTCTGGAAAAGAATGGGAAAAAATTGCAAGGAAGTACAAGCCACAGACATGAAATTTGGCCAGTATGTAATACTCACTCCCTCTACTTAGACCCTAATCTGTCTACTGGTTGCAATAAAAACAACATAACACCATTTTACTTTTATAACACCCCATTTTACCACTCAGCTCTGCCAACATAAATTTTTTGCTTATTTTTAAAGATATGGCAGTCAGGTTTCAGCAGGCATTTGATGGAGTTAAAAGTGAGCAGTCATTATGAAACTTTCTATTATGCTCTTACAACCACTAAAGAAAGAGCTATTTTAACAGGAAATTTGATTTAAAAAAAAAAAAAAAATTAAAAATGATTAGTCGGTATGAACTATAGGTCCACGATGATCCACAAAAATTATACATTGTTATTAGATTGGCTACTGGGGTTGCCACTGGGGGCTATTCTCTGACAAAAAAGTATATCTAATGTAAAATAATGTGGAGATGGATTTTTTCCCCTCAAATGTCTTAAAATTATATTCGTATGTGAACCCATAAGGCCACTAAAGAAAACATAACTCATTGCCATGTTCAGGAAACCATTTTGAGATTACTTTTGCTTTGTGACATTTACTTACCTGCCCACTGTAGCCTCATTTATTGTTGTTCTTGTTCTCCTTATACACTTCTGTCAGCCAATTCTACAGCTGTTGTTGCCCATCCCCCTTGAGGTTCACCACAGTGTAGGAGTGGTTAGTTACTGAGTTACTTTTGGTCAGCCTGAACCAGTCTGGCCATTCTCCTTTGGCATCTTTTATAAACAAGGTGCTTCTGTCCATAGAACAGCCAAATTTCTTTATTGCACCATTCTGAGTAAACTCTAGAGTCAGTTAGATATATGCAGTTGTAGAAATATTCGACCAGCCTGACTGGCACCAACAATCATGCTATGGTTAAAATAATTGAGATCACATTTTCCCCATTCTGATGTTTGATGTGAGATGCTGGACCATTTCTGCTGAGTTTATGCATTGCACTGTTGCCATATTTAGATAATTGTGATTGTGGCTAATTTAGATAATTGTGTCCATGTGTTTTAGAAACACTGGTCCGAATAAAGTGATCAGTTAGTGTGTTGTATTAGATGGATTTGCCCAACATTTAAGGACATATGCTAAATTCTGAGGCTAAGTTAGGGCATGGTTACCCTTTAGAGGCAAGATTAAGTTCAAGTGCATTTTTCTCATATGTTATGTCTGATCTAGCTGAAATGCTCTTACAACAGAAAGAACCAGCTAGGTAATAGGTAATATTACTGATGTTCTTCTTGTCATTTTTATTATAATGTGGAAAATGTACAGAGAGACTGATTTTTGAATGAATCTTGGGTATTCTAACGTGTAACATTTCACATTTTCTAACAGTGCAGAAATCATTCTCATCTTTTTAAACCTCTTCTTTATTTGTTCCTATAGACATATTTTGGAATGGACGTTTCAGCCGTGGAGGATCCTGTACAACGGCGAGCCCTAGAGACAATGATCAAGACTTATGGCCAGACCCCCAGACAGCTGTTCCAAACCTCACACATTAGCCGGGCTGGACATAAACTCGTGATTGAGGGAGAGTTGCCTGCTGCCATGGGCCTGCTGGTACAGCTGGCATTCAGGGAGAGCCGTGATCAGAGCAAAGACATTGTCCACCCGGTAAAACTAAATCCACCTTTTTTTTCCACATACATGCAGCATGTTTCAACACATAAAATGGTAAGAGAATGAAAACAAATGTGCAGTATTTAAAAACATGGTTATGAATTAAAAAAAATAAAAAATGGCCAACCATTAAATACATACATGTCATTTTTAGATGTTTGGGTTTTTTTTTACTTATTTTAATAGCCATATTTTAATGATTGAGGGATGTGTCTGCAAGCCACTTAGTCCTAGTCCCTATCAGCATGTTACAATTAGCTTTGCACTTGTTACACTTGTTAGCTTTACAATTATGTCAACAAGCATAATTCAATTCAATTCAATTTATTTTGTATAGTGCCTTTTACAATGAACATTGTCTCAAAGCAGCTTTACAAAAGAAGAGAAACAGAGAAAGGGGAGGGGAAAAAATAACTGAATAACTAGAAATAAGAATAAATCATTCAATTTAATAATTAAACTATTTTATCCCTAATGAGCAAGCCTGTGGCGACGGTGTCAAGGAAAAACTCCCTGGGATGGAATAAGTAAGACACCTTGAGAGGAACCAGGCACAGAAGGGAACCCATCCTCATTTGGGTGACACTAAACAGTAAATAACGTAACTGTAGCTGATTAATGTCCTTTCTACAACAGCAATCAATGGTCCATGAGGAACTATTAGGTCATTGTAGATTCTAGGGTAATTATAGACACTAGTTCTTTGCTGCCACAAGCTGACAGATGAAATGGCAGATCTGTGACTGTATGAAAGTCCCCAAGTGGCTCTGTCTGTGGATGGTCCACACAGATCCATCCACAGCATCAGTGGGCACCACCAAGCAATGAGACTCTGACCAGGGGTAGGGCAGTGGTCACACTGGAACTGGCAAACACTGGGAGCTCAGGAGTGGGGTGTATAGCTCGGCAGAGAAAGACAGAGAGAGAAAGAGAAAGATATTAAGTATGATTCTGATCGTGTGATGTTTAAAGACAATTATGTCTTTAATAAAAAGTAAGATTATGTGTAAAGTGCAGGCAGGGACTCCGGAAAGACTAGCTATGACAGCATAACTAAAAGGGAGAGACAGAAGGTGACAGACATGAAGGCTTCCCGGAACATAAAGCGTCCAACCACTTCACAGTCAGCAAACCTGAGCGACTTGCGAGGGTGGTAAGATGACAGCATCCAAACATCCCAGTACACCAAACACTCTATGACCATGAACCTTCCAGATCTGCTGAAGACACATTTGTTTAGTCAAGCTTTTAATATATAGTTCTTAGGTAAAGACCTAAGAACTATATATTAAAAGCTTGACTAAACAAATGTGTCTTCAGCCTAGACTTAAACATGTGTCTGAATCCCGAACACTAATTGGAAGGCTGTTCCATAACTTTGGGGCTTTGAAAGAGAAAGCTCTGCCCCCTGCTGTAGCCTTTGCTACTTGAGGTACTACCAAGTAACCAGCACCCTTTGATCGGAGTAGGCGTGGCGGATCATAAAAGACTAAAAGATCGCTCAAGTACTGCGGCGTGAGACCATTATAGTTATTATAGGTTAGTAACAGTATTTTATAATCAATGCGAAATTTGACTGGGAGCCAATGTAGTGTGGCTAAGATAGAAGTGATGTGTTCATATCTTCTGGTTCTAGCACAGAGACAGCACTGGTTAAAGTGGTAAATGACCTGATCAGGGTTGTGTCTCCTTACTGGTGCTACTGGATCTTAGTGCAGCTTTTGACACCATTGACCACACTATTCTACTTGATGGGCTAGAACATGTTGTTGGTGTTAAAGGAAAAGCCCTCTCCTGGCTCAGGTCTTATCTGACTGACCGATATCAGTTTGTAGATCTAGATGGGAACTTCTCTATGCATACCAAGGTTATGTTCGGTGTTCCACAAGGTTCTGTTTTAGGCCCACTGCTTTTCTCCCTATATATGCTACCCCTTGGTGCAATTATTCATAAACATGGTATTAGCTTCCACTGTTATGCCGACACAGCTATATGTTTCAGCTAAGTCAGATGAGAGACACCAGTTATTAAGATAGAAGAGTGTGTAAAGGACATTAGACATTGGATGGCCACTAACTTCCTCCTGATTTAATTCGGACAAGACAGAGGTGCTAGTACTAGGACCACATGCAGCTAGAAGTGAGCTTTCTGATTACAGAGTAACGGTGGATGGTCTTTCGGTTTCATCTTGTCTAGCAGTAAAAGATCTTGGTGTGATTATTAACTCTGGTCTTTCGTTTGAAGCTCATGTAGATAATATCACTCGGGTAGCCTTCTTCCATCTCAGAAATACTGCTAAGATAAGAAATATGATGTCACTTCATGATGCAGAGAAACTAGTTTATGCTTTTGTTACCTCTAGGTTGGGTTATTGTAATGCCTTACTGTCTGGATGTTCTAGTAGGAGCATAAACAAGCTCCAGTTAGTCCAGAATGCAGCAGCTAGAGTCCTAACTATGATGAGGCCTAAATCCTGACTGATACATTTCATAAATGTTGTTTCTATGCAGGTATGAACATAACTGTTGTGATACAGCCTTTTCTAGGTTTGATATTGGTCTATAGTTAGACAGCTGACAGGGGTTGAGGTCAGGTTTTTAAATCAAGGGTTTGATAACTGCTAGCTTAAAAGATTTAGGCACATAGCCAGTGCTAAGGGAAGAATTAATGGTTTTTAGAAGGGGTTCGGTAGCTACTGGTAGTATCTGTTTAAGGAAAGACATGGGTAAAGGATCTAGGATGCAGGTAGAAAGTTTTGAAGAGGAAATTAGCGAAATTAGATCAGGCTCTTGAAGTGGAGTGAAGCACTCTAAGCTCTGATCAGAAATAGCTATATTATCTAAAGAATTATCTAACAAATAATTTGGTTTTAAATTAATAGTCTGAATTTTTTGCCTGATATTGTCAATTTTTTCATTGAATGTGCTTTTCTACAGTGGTTTTACTCCTAGTTAGTTTTGCTACAGTACTAAATAAAAATTTAGGATTGTTTTTGTTATTTTCGATTAGGGCAGAAAGATACGCTGATCTAGCAGTACTAAGAGAATTTTTGTATCTCGGAATGCTTTCCTTCCATGCTAACTGAAATACTGCTAATTTAGTTTGACACCATTTATGTTCTAGTTTCCTAGCTGATTGTTTTAAAGCTCGTGTGTGGTCATTGTACCATTAATTATTTTCCATTTAAGTGGGGCTACAGTGTCTAAGGTGTTCTGAAACATTGACTCCAAGTAATCAGTGGCCTGGTGAAGTTCTGTGGGGTCAGACGGCGAACCAATCATGCGAGATAATTCTGGGAGACTTTTGGTAAATCTCTCTGCAGTAGCAGACGTAAATGTACGCTTCATACGATAATGTGGCAATTCAAGCATCTCGTGTCTAAGACGCATTTTAAATGAAACAAGATAGTGATCTGAGATAGCTTCCAACTGTGGAAGAGTGACTATGTTTTCTATATTTAATCTGAATGTAAAAATGAGATCCAGAGTGTGGCCTATATGAGTAGGTCCTATTACATTTTGATTAACACCTACTGAATCTAAGATGGATACAACTGCTGTTCTCAGAGGGTCTTCTGGCTTATCAAAATAAATGTTGAAAGTCTCCTACTATTAATGCTTTGTCTAAAGAAACAACAAGGTTTGAAGAAAATCTCCAGATTCACTGAGGAATTCAGAATATGGCCCTAGGGGGTCTGTAAACAACAATTAGTGGAATTGACTCTGTGAACTTATTATTTGTAGCTGCATACGTTAGGTATGCAGAACTTCAAATGTGTTATACTGAAAAAGCATTGGAATAGCATTGATGCAGTAGAAGCACTTAAGACACCAATAAAAGTATCAATAGGTTCAACCTGTTGATACCACAAGATACAAATGTTAGAAAATATAGGAGTCTCTAATGTTTACTTGTTTAAAAAATTCCCATGTTTTTTATTCCATCAGGTATAGCAAAAAATAAACTATAATAAGAGACAATATTTTTTACTTTTTTCCACCACAGTCTACAGTATCAGTATATTATTCATTCATTTGAATCAATAAATTAGTATTTGAGGTAGGAAGATTTTCTGAAATCACCCCAACGGACAAACTGGGGATATTGTAGAACAAAGTCATCTTTGGTCATTGCACCATAAGCTAACCTTTTATGCATTTTCAAAATAATATACATTCTATCAAGAATGAATACAAAGTTTTGAGTAGTGGTAAAATAAGCATAGAGGAAATAGTTACAAATGTAGAAAACTAATTTTTATTACTACCAAGAAGTGAGTTTTAGACAATTAACTAACTGAGAGACGGGACAAACAATGGTTAAGTATGAGGTTGTTGGGAACATCAGCTTGTGTGAGTGCAACTCAGTCATGCTTTACACATGGGATGAGTTGACTGAACCTCTCATCTCAACTCGGATAACCAGCAACTGTAATGAGAGTTGGAAAAAGTTACATAGAGGAACATGCATTATCTGTCACTGGCTACATAAGCAAGTGTGTGGAGCAAAGGCCTACTATTCACAGCACATACAAGAAGATTTCTCTGACAACCACTCTGTCTGCACCAACGATGCCTCCCTTCTAATCATCTAGAAATTACTTCTACTCCCATTTTGAGCTTTTTACACATAGTCAGCACCACCAAGAGTTGTGCAATTTTGAAGTGGTGTATTGAAAAACTGCATTTAAATAAAATATTGTGCTTGAACTCCTGCTTTTGTAGGGTTTGTATTTTATTTTGTTTAAATTCAAATTTATTGCGATACTATGAGGTTTTGCAAGTCCCTTTTTTGTTTTTCCAGAGTCCTCTACCATGGATTAAGGGCCTAAAATGGGGTGAGTATGTGGGCTCACCTAGTGCTCCTGACCCAGTGGTGTGTTTCAGCCAGCCCCATGGAGAGTGCTTTGGCTCACTGTTGGCGCTGCCTACCCGAGCCATCTGTGGCCTCTCCTGCAAGTTCTGCCTTATGATGATCTACAGCAAGGAGCAAGGTGGGGGACATACACGTTTACATACATCAAAAGATGCATCCAAATCACCATGAGTATTGATGTTTCATAAAACTGTACATGGATACACCCTCAGGTCTTTGCAACATCTGTTTTCAGATAAAGTAGATTGTTGTGCATTTCCTCTGCTTAACTGACCACAATCATGTTATTGCATAATATAATAAAGCTTTTACAGTCCTCACAAAAGTATTAGAATGGTGTGGCTAATTTTTCTGTTTTTGTTGTACACTTAAAACATTTGAGTTTGTGATCAGAAGACAAATCATAATGTGTAATACATCTAGATGTGTTAAACAAATTTTGCAGCATGTGACTGACGGATCATTTTTGTTGCTCAGGTATGCCCTTGTTAATTTGATTGTTTAAAAAAATAAGAGCTTTGATTGTCTACTCTTGATAGACAGGTTTGCCTGTGAATGCAGCATTTGTTGATGAAAATGATAAAAAAAACATGAAGACCAAAAGCAACATAAAAGCTGGGAAAAGAAGGAAAGTTGAAAATCAGAGACATTGCACATGCATTGTGCAATTGAACAGTAGAACAAATTTCCTTTTTACAAGTATACTTATGGTCACCTAAAATTGGGTTGTCTGCCACCAAAGGTGCCATGTTCTAAGTTGTTACATCTACATGTAATTATCAGAAAATGTAAGCAGAAATTCTGGCCTATTTCTCACTTTGGTTTCCAGCAGAGTCTGCACCAGTCTGCAAGCACATGGCTAGACTGACCATAATAGACAATTGAAAGCAAATTAGATGAACAGTATGTCTCTTGTTGTAATGATGTTTTCAGCTGAACACTAACTATTTTTTAGGTGTGAGAAGTATGCACAGCACAGATATCCAGTGGTCCGCTATTCTCAGCTGGGGCTACTGTGACAATACACTGCGGCTTAAGAGCAAGCAAAGTGAGCCACCCATCAATTATATCCAGTGCTCTCCGCTCCATCAGGTCAGACACTAATAGCATTGTTGCCAAAAAACAAAACAACCTTTTTACTAAAGTTGTTTTAACAGCATGATAGTGTATAATTTATCTGATAACTGCAAAGTAGCATAAACTCTAGATTGTTTTGTGCATTTACTTAATAGGCACTATATATATATATATATATATATATGTATATATATATATATATATATATATATATATATATATACGCACATATATATATATATATATATATATATATACACACATATATATATATATATACATATATATATATATACACACACACACATATATATATATATATATATATATATATATATATACATATACATACACATATATATATATATATATACACTATATTGCCAAAAGTATTCGCTCACCCATCCAAATAATCAGAATCAGGTGTTCCAATCACTTCCATGGCCACAGGTGTATAAAATCAAGCACCTAGGCATGCAGACTGTTTTTACAAACATTTGTGAAAGAATGGGTCGCTCTCAGGAGCTCAGTGAATTCCAGCGTGGAACTGTGATAGGATGCCACCTGTGCAACAAATCCAGTCGTGAAATTTCCTCACTCCTAAATATTCCACAGTCAACTGTCAGCTGTATTATAAGAACGTGGAAGTGTTTGGGAACGACAGCAACTCAGCCACGAAGTGGTAGGCCACGTAAACTGACGGAGCGGGGTCAGCGGATGCTGAGGCGCATAGTGCGAAGAGGTCGCCAACTTTCTGCAGAGTCAATCGCTACAGACCTCCAAACTTCATGTGGCCTTCAGATTAGCTCAAGAACAGTGCACAGAGAGCTTCATGGAATGGGTTTCCATGGCCGAGCAGCTGCATCCAAGCCATACATCACCAAGTGCAATGCAAAGCGTCGGATGCAGTGGTGTAAAGCACGCCGCCACTGGACTCTAGAGCAGTGGAGACGCGTTCTCTGGAGTGACGAATCGCGCTTCTCCATCTGGCAATCTGATGGATGAGTCTGGGTTTGGCGGTTGCCAGGAGAACGGTACTTGTCTGACTGCATTGTGCCAAGTGTAAAGTTTGGTGGAGGGGGGATTATGGTGTGGGGTTGTTTTTCGGGAGCTGGGCTTGGCCCCTTAGTTCCAGTGAAAGAAACTCTGAATGCTTCAGCATACAAAGACATTTTGGACAATTCCATGCTCCCAACTTTGTGGGAACAGTTTGGAGCTGGCCCCTTCCTCTTCCAACATGACTGTGCACCAGTGCACAAAGCAAGGTCCATAAAGACATGGATGACAGTCTGGTGTGGATGAACTTGACTGGCCTGCACAGAGTCCTGACCTCAACCCGATAGAACACCTTTGGGATGAATTAGAGCGGAGACTGAGAACCAGACCTTCTCGTCCAACATCAGTGTGTGACCTCACAAATGCGCTTCTGGAAGAATGGTCAAAAATTCCCATAAACACACTCCTAAACCTTGTGGACAGCCTTCCCAGAAGAGTTGAAGCTGTTATAGCTGCAAAGGGTGGACCGACGTCATATTGAACCCTATGGATTAGGAATGGGATGTCACTTAAGTTCATATGCGAGTCAAGGCAGGTGAGCGAATACTTTTGGCAATATAGTGTGTGTGTGTGTGTGTATATATATATATAATATATATACATACATATACATATACATAACCCATTAAGTTGTTTTTCTTTTTTGCTAAGTTCTTGGGGAAATTCTATGTTGAAATCTAAAAAAAAAAAATGCACATATAAAACTGTTTCAAATCTAAGAGTCTTGAATTTAGCTTCAGGGAGATAATGATTATTATTGCAAATTATTTTGAATGGAAAACCTTTTTCTTCCTGTGTGATCTCCTACTTTATTGCAATTTATTTATAAGCTGCTTGATTCCCATAATGCATACTGTCACTCACTCTTAGGTAACAAGTTGTGCCTGGGTGTCTGATGGTTGTCAGCTATTTACAGGCAGTAAATGCGGAGTTATCACTGCCTACAGCAATCGCTTTGTGGTAGGTTACCATAGCAACATGACTCTCCTGATTCTACACCAACCACCCACCCACCATCATATTATCAAACACACATGCAAACCATGTTTGGAGTGGTCTCATTTGTTATTTTACTGTTGCCCTAGAAACACATTTCTTGAAGCCTGATGGAGTTGAGAGGTCAAATGGTTGCACTGCCCTCTCACTTCTCACTTCTGCCCTCTCACTTCTCTCATCTTTAGTTTTTTATCCCTCTACATTAAGAAAAAAATATAATCTTAGGGAAGAACTCTTTCCTGTTTCTTAGTTGCTTAATTATAAGTGTTTCATTATAAGAGCTTCAGAGTGGTGATCTTCCCATTTTATTTTGTATTTATAAGGCTTGATCAAACACATCAATCACATTAGCAGAGAATTGCTGTATTTTTTTTGTTTGTTTTTTTAACCAAGTTTCCTCCTTTCTTTTCCTTTTCTAGGCTTCTGAGATGGAGGTTGAGTCACAGGTTCACTTGTATGGACATACAGATGAGGTCACGGGTCTTTTTGTCTGTAAACCATACAGTATCCTGATTAGTGTCAGCCAAGATGGAACCGGCATCATCTGGGATCTCAATCGGTTTGTGTACATAAGTCTGTGTTTTCTGTAGTCATGCCTAGTACTTAATAATCATGAGTCTTATTTAGATGAGAGGACTTTTTAAGGGTAAATCTCCTTTGTCATAAAACTCATCATGCTGATGGCTTTTGCTACAAATTTTTGCATCACACAATTTATTATCATTTAGAGAAAACTAAATCATGTATTGGAAAATGTGTCTGTTGACACGTCTGCCCTGTTAGAGTGACTGTTTAAATCAGGAGTCTCCAACCTTTTTTCCTAGGAGAGCTACTTTGACAAAATGAAGGTGGCCAAGATCTACTTGTGTTATATTAGTAACATTTATTTAAAAAGCTTATTGCTATTAATATTGAAGGCAATACTAATTTGAAAACAGGGATCTGAAGTTGTATTGGACTTTGTGATTAAATAATAGTATTTTTATGGTATTCATATCCAAGTGCAATGGGAAATATTAAAGAGTACTTTACTATGAAACATCAGCTGCACTAATAAGAATTATGTACAGCAGACTCGTTCTGCATCTTCGTGCAGCAGGATAGATTTATTCAGCAGTTTTGCTTTGGCATTGTAACTTCGTTCTTTATATTTTATCCAAACTACTTGAGTTTGTGCTTAAAGATTTAAGTTTATATAGCACTTCCTTGTTCTCAAACATGCTTGGTGTGTGTTAAATTGAATCATGGCTGTATTAAACTGTGTGTTGGGCGTTCACGTGCAGAGGAGTATGATTAGTCAGATTTCGGTACAACACTGGAAAGGGGTGGGACGTCTGTGAGTTTAAATGAAATTTAAACAGGTTTATTAAGTTCATTTGATTTCATCAGTTTTTTACACATTCTATAAAACTTTAGGCAAGCTACTCAGAAGTGTGTTGTGAGTGACTGGTAGCTTGTGAGCGATGTGTTGGAGATGCCTGGTGTAAACAGTCTAGCTATGAATGTCTTGAGCCCTGGGATTCAGATGTAGTGACTACAAGACTCAAGGGCTAAAATGAAGACCCAAAGGCTAAAATGAAGCCATATTGAGCTAAGAAATGGGGGAAAATCACATAGCCAATACAACATTTGGAGTGCCGTGGGGAAAAAAAAAAAAAAGTAGTTTACAACCAGACATGGAACAGATCAGGAAAGCAGCAGCAGCATTTGACAATAATATTGTGAGAGGTATAAAGAAATCTCAAAACAGCAGTCAATGAGATTGGAATTAACAAAGAAATACAAAGATGGTCCACAAAAGGTTTTTTTGTCACCTGTAATTTGTTAAAAAGATGATGATCAAAGTTGAGTAATAGACAATTTGTCTTGTTAGCCTGTGCTATGTGCAGAGTCTAACTGGCCACAAAAGCCCTGTGAATGCTGTGTCAGCAAGCGAGACAACAGGAGATATTGCCACTGTCTGTGACTCAGGTGAGTTACTGTGGTCTCTAGAACTTCAGTTCCATAATGATGTTTATGTGTTTCTTAATTTCCTGTTATCTGTATGCATTAGAATTTATTCAATCAATAATTAATTCAAACTACTTTTGGCTTAAATCAAAATTATTTACCGTATATAGGTAGCTACTCCACTTCTTGAATCAGTCTCTCCCTATTTTCTTTCCATAGAAATTTATATCATTCTACCAGATTGGATCCCATTTTTATGGGTATTTAGTCTTTATGTTCAGTCTTTCTACAGTCCCCAATGACTGTGGATTCTAGGCTTTAGATTCTGTTTTATTCCTTACATCCTTACTTTGATTCTGATAATGTATTTTCCTTTGTCTAGTTTAAGGGACGGACCACCAGTTCCCACAAAATCTGGCCTGTACTCCTTTACAATATTTGCATGTCACGAAAAGTTCTGAGTTTCTTGCAAAAGTGTTGACCACCAGCTATATATGTCTAGAGATACAAGACATTAATGACCCTGTATAAAAAATTTTGGAGCCACTGGTCTCAAAGACTAGAATTTTCTTTTTCTTTTCTTTTTTTTCTTTCCAATTAGGTTGGAAATGGGGCTCAATAGCCTAGGTTAACAACATTGCAAAAGGGTTCTAAAAATCCACACCTTTTTCCTGAGCCTCATTTCCAACACAATTAGTATAGGGTTTTTTATGCTTCACATGTAATGTTTCATCAGGTTCTCAAACATGCTGGGAGTTACAGTATACTGTTGACCGATCAACTTTGTTGTTATGGAAAATTAATATCTCACTAGGATTTTTTCCTTCCAGGCTGAGGTTGCCCCTATCCATAAAACAGAATCTCTCTCTAAGTAAAGGTCATATCTCTGCAGTGCTTCACTGATATTTAGGGGCCAAAACATGTTTTTTGTTTTTTTTTTTGTTTTTTGTTGGAGTGTTCTTCCTCTTGCTGATAGGAGTTCCTAGAACCTTATTGTTCAGTGGATTTTCATTAGGGGAATTTCTGCACAGCCCAATTGTGTGTTTAGTTGTTATCTTCAGTGCTTAAAAGCTGTTTCAAGATTTACCACAAAGCCTATCTGATTTGTGCCAAAAAGACAATTATGATCAAAAGTTAGTTAGTCAGTTGATGGTTTGTGGACTAACTTCTACAAACATTGTAGAACGTCTAGCAGAAGGTTAGCAAATCAAATTCTTCTACTTAATAAATTAAAGGGAAAAGAACAATAACACAGTGTGTTAGACCACCACAAGCTCTCAAAACAGCTTCAATTAATCTTTGCATCAAATTTGCAAGTCTCTGTATCTTTACTGGTGATTCTGATTGTGATGATTACTGCCCTAACATATCACTCCAAAATCTCCCACAGGTGTTCATTCAGGCTATCTGTGTTATTGTGAAAGTTGTAGCATATGACCACAAATTGTTATACTCCTTTCTGAGACTGCAGAGATAGAGAGATAAATTTAAAAGCAATTTCTCAATTATTGTGTGCCATTGCAAAATTCAAAAGCAGTCTGCAAAGTGTGAAAATGTTTCATGTCTATTTGTCATCATGAACCTATGTTGCTTGACCCCTAATAATAATAAAAACAAAAACAATAGGAATATAGGAAAAAATTATAAAAGGAAAACACTAGCAAACGCAAGAAGTAGCTACACATCTTCTGTGCTTGACCCCTAAATATAATAAATTTACCCCTAAATATAATAAATTTAATGATCCACTGACATGACCATTTTTAAGGCAATCAATGCCATGTTACACTGCAAAGCAACAACTATGGCAGTGAAAGTGGCAGACTCCAAACAATTGCATGATTTTCGGTTAGGATTTTTTTTGTTTGTTTATTTGTTTGACAGACTGAAATCTTTGTAGTGCTTCTTAAACTCTGATATTCATTAATATTAGGTTATTTTCTTACTTTATCTACAACACTGGTATAGAATATGAATTATGAATACAGGAAGTAAAGTTTAAGCAGTGTTTAGTGTGATAAAAAATTATTAAATTTTTGAAGATTTGACTATATTTTCTAGTAGTAAATATACACAAATGTAAAAAAAAGTTGAAACACTGCCCACAGCATGTGAATTTTTTTTTTTTTTTTACAGTAAAAACACAAAACAGGTTATCATATCTAATTTAAAATTAGGAAAACACTTTTGAATATCAAAAAGTTTTATCAAATCTGATTTTTGTACTTTTGTACAGGTTTGTCTTTGATTGGTTGAAACATACAACTCCGGAGAAGAGACCACTGAAAAGTTATCAGTTTCTCTGGTTTTACTATGTTTGAGTAAAATGAACATTTTTGTTTTATTTTATAAACTACAGACAATATTTCTCCCAAATTCCAAATAAACATATTGTCAGCTAGAGCATTTATTTACAGAAAAAGACAACTGGTCAAAAAAAAAAAAGATGCAGTGTTTTCAGACTTTAAAAATGAATATGATGTTTCCATTGCATTATTTGAACAACACAATACCTTTTTTATCTTAGAAAAAATTTAAAAAATCAATATTTGGTGCAATAATAATAAGATTATATAATAGGATTTTCATTCATGCTTTTCATGCGACTTGACATGCTCTCCACTAATATTTCACATTGTGCCAGGAGTGGCATAAAGTCACCCAGCAGCAAAGATTCAAGCAGCTCAGCTTTGTTCGATGGCTTGTGGCTGGTGTTTGATGGCACGGATTAGTGATGATCTGCAAGGCTGGAATCGGGCACATCTTTGGATGGAATGAGAATCAAGAGGAAGTGCGGAACGTGGAAGACAAGAGGAGAAAGGTGGAAAAAACTGTGGCTTCGCTGGGTCTCTGACCAACACCTGGTCATCTAATGGTTAGACAAAGCTGAAAATTGGACTCATCAGAGAAGATGACCTTACTCCAGTCCTCTATAAACCTCAGCCCTTCACTTGACTTCAGCCCTGCCCCCCATGACTCGATAACTTGATGTCATCCTACGGTTGTTGAGTTACATTCAAATGAATTGGTGGTCATCCCGGGCAGTGAAGAGTCGTTTTCGCCCTCTGCCAGTCTGTAGCTTTGTTGTCTGCAATGTCTGCAACTTGACCTTGTTTTCATGAACCGCTGTCTTTGAAATTTTAAGGATGGAAGCAACCTGATGCTCAGTGTATCATTTTGCCAGTAAAACCATAATTGAACTCTTCTTTTCCTCAATCAAAACTTTCTTTTTAACTCTTTTGGCATGGTCAATAGTCATTTGACTTCAATTACTTTTGAGGTACTTCTAGCACTGCTTTTGCCATCCAGCTGGTCCAACTGGAAGAGGATAGTGATGACAACATCAGTGGTTTTTATACTTTTCCTAAATAAGGTGGTTTTTATACTTAAGTTTTGGTTCATGTAATGAGCTAATCAGTACTTCATTAAGCAGAATGAGGTGTACCTGTGATGGAATTCAACAGACACTGGAATGGAATTGCTGCCATACATGTAGAGATGCTGATTCAAGAAAAATGGAAAAATAAATAAATAAAAAACATTTCCAGCCCTAAATTCATTATTATAGCTTAGTGTTCAAATGAGACACACTTAAGGTTGCTCAAGACCTTTTGAGGACTCTGCTGACTTTTGTGCAACAGTGGCGTTTTGCTTTAAAATAACTTTATATCTCATTGAGAGCATATTCTATTATTTAAATTAATAATGTTCACAATTTACAACTTCCAGCAGTATCCACAATAAGGTAAATACTAAAAAAAAAAAAACACAAAAAAATGTAAAGGTACTAAAGCAAAATACCACTGTTGCACAAAGTCTGTCTCAAAGCAGCCTTATTTATTTAAATTGTCAGTGATTTAAATATTATAGCTGATGTACATGTACATTACTGATGTGATGTAAATTACTATACAAAAAATTAAATGATAGAAATGTATTCTTTAGCAATCTGTTTAGTGTTCTGTTTTTTCTTTTGTGTAGTGGGTGGAGGAAGTGATTTGCGACTATGGACAGTAAATGGCGATCTGATTGGTCATGTCCACTGCCGAGAGAACATCTGCTCTGTTGCGTTCTCCAACCAGCCAGAGGGGGTGTCAGTTAATGTGATTGCAGGAGGTCTACATAATGGAGTTGTGAGGTAAGAGATTATACATAAAACACAAATGACTTTTACCTCAAAAAGCATGTTACTAATATTTATTTGATTATTCCAGACGTTATGTTAAAAAAAAAAAAAAAAAAAAAAGTAGGGGCAGTGGTAGGTCTTGCATATATGACGATTTTGGGGGGAGTATGACTCTCTGCCCTCTCTGCTCCAGGGATGCAGTTTCAGTGCTCTGACCTTACTAATAAGATGCAATATGCTTAAAATTAAATAAAATTCACTGTAATGTTCATAAAGGTCATGTTCTTAAATGCTATTTTTTTTATATATAGTTTGATGCTATAGTTTGTTTTAATTCACAATGACATGCCATATCAGGATACTATCTTCAATTTGTATAATCAATAATCAATCTCTCACTCTCTTGCTCTCTGCCTGTTATTTATCCCTGCTCTCTGTCATTAATCGTGCTTTTATGAAATCCCTCCCTTTTTCTGCTGTGCATACACACGAAGGCTGTGGAGCACATGGGACCTAAAGCCAGTGAGAGAAATAACTTTTCCCAAGTCCAACAAGCCTATAGTAAGGTATGTTGTGCAGGTTTACCATGATAATGGTGTATAAATAATCTTGAATGATCAGAGATCATTTAAATCGCAAACAAACATATATTATATTATATTATATTATATTATATTATATTATATTATATTATATTATATTATATTATATTATATTATATTATATTATATTATATTATATTATATTATATTATATTATATTATATTATATTATATTATATTATATTTTAACATGTATGTATAAAGTATTCTGATAACTGTTTATTACTGTAGTCTTACTTTCTCCTGTGATGGACACCACCTGTACACAACGAACATTGAGGGCATGGTGATAGCTTGGTGTCGACGGGATCAGCAGCGCATGAAGCTACCCATGTTTTACTCATTCATGAGCACCTATGCTGCAGGCTGAGAGAGTGGTGCTACACTCACTAACTGGTCTACAACCTTCAGAAACCTCCCGAAACCCTGCTGCCTTAGAGTGAGAAGAGGTCTGCATGCACCAGACTAAAAGACATGTGCCTCGAGGCATGAGAATTCCTGCTTTGGATAGGGCATGTGTCCTAAAAGTGAATGCACTGTAAGAAGATTGCTGTGTATATATTGCTGAAGATAGGAGAATGTTTGTGGACCTTCAGTAACTTTGTTTCCTCATGCTCTGTTTCACAGAACACATCTTTTATTTTATTGGCTTAGTTTTTGGTTGTTGAAGTTGTATTTGTAATTTTTTTTTTCACTCCATATTTGAACTTTTGTAGTTAAGACATCCTGGATCCTAGATCTTTCTGAATACCCAAAATTCGAAAACCATTTACCTTTGAAGCTAATATAAATATATTTTTCCTGAGGCTCATGTACTCACACAGTCCAGTGCTGCTGGTTTGGCTGGTGTATGTGTTAGCATACAGAATTAATTATTTAGCCGTGGTGCTGCAGCAAAATTACAAGTCAGACGTTGGGTGCATGTGATGGGTCCACCTTCAGGCACAAAGAATACTAGAGATGGTAATGGAGAAAAATCCCACCTTTTCAGAAAAAAAGCCCTCTATTGAAAAGTGGTGTTTATGTGGTTTTCTGTCTTACTGTGACAGCTGAATGTAGTAGTGAAATACCAGTGAAGGAAATAAGTAGTCTGTCCCATTCATTAATGCAAGAGTCCATTTTGTACATCATATAGTAGCCACACTGTTAAACCTGATGTGTTCTGATGCTGTGAAAAAAAACATGGTAATTTGTTTCAAATAAAAGGTCATTTAATGATTTGGGAGCATTTGTCTTAGTGAAATAAACTTTTTTTTTTATTTTTTCAGAAACATTAAGAATACATTTTTGTTTCTCATTAATTCTTCACTATGCCATTTCTGTACATTGTATCAGAGAATAAAGAGGATGTTGTTTACAATGGCTTTGATTATTTATGAATATAAATACAAATTTTAATAGTGTACATTCATCTGGTGTATGTTCATCTCGTGAGGACCATTTGGAGCTCATTTCAGAAATTAATTCTGATTTAGGCAGTGGTGGGCCATCAGGGTCAGCAAGGCCTTCTCTGCTGGTCTAAACAGCAGTGATCTGAGTCACTGACTTGCAGTTTAATATATTTAATATATTTTTCCATGAAAAATAATTTCCATTAAATTATTCCCAATAGTCTATTCTCTACATTTCATAGCTTTTCTCTTGGTTGCGGTGCTTCCAGTAGTGTATATTTATGATAAGAGTATTTATCCAATCATATTTCAGCCAGTGGCTGACATCATGTGTTGCCAGGGTGAAAGAAATCTGCCTTAAGGCCTTCAGAATCAGTAGTGCAGATGCCCATAGCTTAAAATAAGTGGCAATGTTACATTAACCAATCAGATTTTGAGTTGGCGTCACTGGGGCCATCTGGCAGGCGTACGCTTACGCCAGCAATTTCATGGCCTTTGATTGGATAATTGAAGTAGTCAGAGGCAGCGAACTGCACAAACTAACCTCACAATGGCTGACAGAGGAGAAGAAATCGATTTGGTGACAGCCTAGGTGTGAAATTCACGGCCCGCCACTGGATTTAGGCCTACTTTTATGACCATGACAGCTTGCATCAACTTGACTATGGGATTGCATGGGAGTAATAAAGGAGTACCATTGGGAAAGCCCAGTGGTCTTTGTGTCCATGGCTGATGTTTTAGCATGAAATTTAGAAATGTCAGCACAGTGTCTAAATTTGAAGAACTGATGATAAAGTTCTCAACTGATCAGGTGTGGCTTGCTTTTATTTGACACTGAATTAAGTGGCATTTGGGAGATTACCTTGGCTCCAATATCTTGAGGAAAAAAAAAAAAAAAACCCATCCTTTTACACTCTGGGTTGCACTGATGTGTCACCCAAGGATAGCTGATGTTTGATTTGTTTGGAGCCCTAGTGTTATTTTATGGTTAATGAGAATATTACTCATTAATTAGTATAACTGAAAAATTTACTTTACTTTTATTTCTTGTCAAATCAAGTGTATATGACATCTCAGGGATATCAGGAATCCTTTGTGCCCATTCATCTCATGGATATCAGGACAGCTCTCACATGTAAATGTCACTGCCAATTATTATTTCCAATGATAATTACAACATGTGAGAACTGTCCTGATATTCCTGACATGGACGGGACTCACATTAAATCTAAAGAATTTGACAAGCAAATATGCTAATTGGACTTCCACTTGTAATGTGCAATGTGCAGATGGATCTCAAAACAGCCAATAAGACAGCAGAGATTTGCAGCCTGCCTAAGAGCCAAAATCAAAAAGATTGTGAGGCATTTTCTGGGGCTTGCTATTATTTGTGCCTAATTTTTCGGACGCTACTAGCCTGCTAGAAATCACTCTTTGCATGACCACCACTCCGGAGACAGCAAAGAGGTTTTTTTTTTTTTTTAACTTTGTCTTCAGCACGATCTGTCTGAAACATAGTGTTGGTCTTTACTAAGGCTCATGAGGGTTAGGGTCATTTGGTTGTGTGTCCTTCAAGTTTTTGGGGTTTTTGTCTTGCATATTTTGCCACATGGTTTAAGGTTTTTGTTTTTAGTTTTGTTTTAGTTCTGGTTGTTTGTAAAATAAATTGTCTGCCTTTTGTGTAGTATTTGCATGCACTGACAGCTAATCTAAGCTTTTTAATTCCATGCAATTATCTATTAAAAAAAATCAAATGTTAAAATGAAACATCAGAATGGGCGTGAACATGTGGTACCAACATCTATGCCACAAAGTCACAGAGATTGCACTTTTTTATAATGAAAGACTATATATTACATTTCTATTATGAACAAATGGTAAAGGTGTGTTTTATTGGATTAATTCTTCTAAAGGTTCTCCCTGGAACCATGTACTGTATATACAACCATGAAGGTGTATATTCAACCAAGAAGGCCACAACTATTAAGGAACCATGAAGGACAATGCCTGTTTCACACTGAGTACACTGTGTGTGCAGCTGAACCCTGGCATTTGTACTGCAAATAATTCAATTCAATTCAAATTTTATTTATCACATACGAAATCATACACAGTACAAGAAAGTTTGCATTAACTTTCAAGAGGCTTATTTTAACGATTGTTGTAGTTTATATAACTTTGATTTGGTGTGTCCCAAATCAAAATGAAATGAATGAAAATTCTGTTTGTTTTCCATGCAGTGTGAATAGACCAAAAAGGCCATCATGCTATATGTGTCACTAACAATAAGTAGGACTTGCAGACAGATGTGTTCCCCTTCCCACACAAAGATTCTATTAGAAAGTTACTCTAATACAAGTTCCAGTTTCACTGGAATTAAGGGGCCAAACCCTGGAAAAGAACACCTGAATTGGGGGGTCCCAAAACATTTGGCAATATGGCAAAACTCTATTTGTCTGTCTGTCTGTCTGTCTGGTCTTTAGCTCAGGTTGCTGATCAGAACAGATCAAGGGCTCAGTGTTCAAGCTCCAGCCCAGCCAAACTGTTACCTTTAGCAAGGCCTTTAACCCCTTCATTTACTTAACTTAGTAAATTATTTTCAGTTAATACATAGCCCCACTGTAAGGGCACTTTCTTCTTTGCCTTTCTTCATTTCATGTTTTCCAGCAGGATTTTCAGGATTCTTCACTTGGTCTTTTACGTGAGTGGTTACACCTGGAAAAGAAATTACTCAATAATAATAATAATAATAATAATAATAATAATAATAATAATAATAATTTAAAAAAACATATATTTTTTCATTATCGGCTTATACACCGATAAGCCCTAACATTAAATCCACCAGCCTAATATACTGTGTAGGTCCCACCTGTCCTGCCAAAAGAGCTTTGACCTGCTGAATCATTCAAGTGTACATTATGGATCGGACTTGTTTGCCCAGCAATCAGGAATCGGAGGAATCACACTACCATTTGCTTTCCATGCACATCAGTGAGCCTTGGGTACCCATAACCTTCTTGCTGATTCACCAGTGTTCCTTCCTTTGTCACGTTTAACCATTACTCCATTTGCATGATGGGAACACCCCACAAGTCCTGTTGCTTTAGCCCTTATGCTTGCCAATTTATCCAAATTATATTTTGTTATTATATATGCAGTGCCATTTTAAAACACAGTATTCAAAAACATCAGTATGCAAAATGATCTACTACCTGGCAAAACCATTTAGTGAAAGCTCCATTTGCAATTTCTGGTCTTCAGCTGCATACCGCAGCAGATCAGACTCCAAAACAGGAGGGTGAATCTGGGGAATAAATCTAGAAAACAATGCAGGAGCTAGCTGAGCCCAGTCTGAAGGGAAAAAGAATAAAAAGCTATCATTACTGGGCAACAACAATACCAACAAACTATTAGTTGGTAATATCAACAAACTATCATATTCTGACATTTTACTTTTGCATGCATCAAAGTTCATCATAGCATTTTAAATCTGGTTATAACCATATTAAAAAAAAAAAAAAGAAGAAAAATGCCTTTAAAGATTGCATTTAGATTCCATGAAAGACAGCTCATGTACCTCAACATTTGTAGCTTAGTCTAGTTATGGTAAAACAGTAAACACTACTAAAGACTTTAAAAGACTAAGTCTGCAGTGACGTATCAAACCAATATTAGTGTGGAAATTCAGTGAATCGTTTTGCTGACTAGATTTCATTTCTTTATTAACTTAATACTTTTAACACTTTGTCAGCTGTTATCTGCTACTTGAAGTAGGCTCGCTAATGTTTAATCTGCTTTGCTGTTTGTAGCAAAATGGTTCTGAAAGATGTTCACAGATCTGCCGGCCAAGCACAAGCAGGTCATCAGCTGCAATAACAGTAACAGCACCATTAGGTTTGAAGAACCTCTGTGTATACGTCCTGGAAGAACTACTGTATAATCAGGTTGTGTTTGTTCAAATAAAATATGACCACCCCTCCTGGGAATGTCTTTAAATATTAAGTGTTTCAGTCCATCTCTTCCTATACTTTTTTCCCCTCAGTGCAGGTGGTGAGCTCAGCTGATCACACCACCCTCTGGACTAAACACTAAACACAGAAAAAGATGGACAAACATTCTCACCTGGTTGCAGATCATAAAGGCCCTTTACCACACTTGCCATGGTTGATGGTTTAACTTGAAATGACATGGAATCAGCTTTCTTAAGAAGAGCTAATATTAAAACAAATAACAAATAACAAGCAGTATTGACATACATGACATGAATTAAATTTTAAAAAGAAAAGGTGGACAGGTGTAATATGGTCATTAAATCAATAAGTAAGATCTCTTTACAGATCATCACAAAAAAAAAACAAACAATCTTAATTGCTATTTAACTGGACCACCTGGAAGAACATCTTATGCTAATTGGTAGACCTTTTAAGGGGGAGGGGGGTGGAAATAGTAAGTGCCAATCACAGAGACATCAGGCATGTTCATTACTAATTCAAACATATCTGTACCTTTAGCTTAGCGCTGCAGTAGTTGTGTAATTTGTATTGTAATTGTTTAATTATTTGCATTCATAAACAAGGGGACGGAACAATGCCCATGATCAGAAGTTAAGGAGCAAAAAAAGGTAATTTTGCTGCCTTGCTACATTATATTGACTATGTCCATGTTTATTATTAGTTTTAATTCATGTGGAGAATACATAGGATTCTCAGTGAGCACACAAGCAAAAGAGTTAACACAGGCTCCTTATTAGAAGAGACCTTTATTCTTTACCTGCTGACCCATGACAGCAAGGAAATTTCAAGAGTACAATTTTATTATGTCCATGTTACAAAATTCATCAACTTCACTTCATAAAAACTGTGAAAACTGTGAACTCTGAGAGCAGTATGCAAATGTATGTCACTGGCAAAGAAGATGGCTTACATACTACCCTAAGAATGGACGAGTCAAATTGTCCTAGTCAAATTTTACAGGAGCAGAACTTTTTCTTACAAAGCCCTGATATTACGGAACAGCCGCAGGACTCAGTCACAATATTAGTGTTTATGTCTAGGCTAAAAACAGATTTGTTTAGTCAAGTGTTTTTTCTTAATTAAAAGGAGCAGATCTGGAAAGTTCCCAGTGTTTTTCAGGGTTTTGTAAACTGGGATGTTCGGATGCTAAAGTGAATACACACGCAGTGAGGAGGAAACTTCCCTCTGCTGACAAGCCCTTAAAAGTCCTTAGAATATAAACAGCATCCTATAATATAATAATCCTAAATTTTTATTTAATACCATAGGAAGCTTAATTAAGAATAAAAACACTGTAGGAAAACACACACCATCAATATACAGCAGAAATGACTTCCTGACTTATTTCAATGGAAAAAAATAGAGAATATCAGGCAAATAAATTCTACTTTCAGCTATATCTCATTTTGCAAACCAACCATCTCCATGTCAACTCTATTTGGCAAAGCAAATACTCACTGGAATTTAGCTGCTACCTGTTCTATATCAATGGGCAGAAATAGGTTTGAGACAAATGCAACAATATCTGGGTGATGACTTGCTGGCATACTCACAAAGCCAAAGATAAGTAATATTGTAAAGATGTGTAAATTAGCAAAGACAATGTCCGATGCTGTAATATGTTACAGCATTTAAGTTAATTTAATACTAACTTAACAAATGTATCCTCAAAAATTAAGCCTACTCAGACAATTGTTATTTACAGACCTCCAGTATGGTCTGAATCTGTGAATTATTTTTTTCAAACCTAATTACTGGAGACTTTAGTATTCATTCTGATAATTCAGAACCTCTGAGAACAGCTGTTGAGCCCATTCTAGATTCAGTAGGGGTTAATCAGACCGTAATAGGATCCACTCATACCAGAGGTCTTAAATATGATTAAATATAGAATTTTAAATATATAGTAAATATAGAAAATGTAGTCACAGATTAAATATAGAAAGTATAGTCACATGTCGACATTACTCATACCAGAGGTCTCAATATAACATTCGGATTAAATATAGTTACATGTCCATGTTACCGTGTTAAAAGTACATTTACATCTGCTACTGAAGAGATCTCCTGGTATTAACACCCATTATTGGATCAATGTCTGACCCCACAGAATTAGATCAAGCGACTAATTGATTAGAGTTGACATTTCACTACACCCTAGATAATGTAGTTCCACTTAGAAGAAAAATATTTACAGAGAAAAAACAGCACCCTGATCAGGCCATCAGTAAGCACCAGCAATGAATTATTTGTATTAATTATTTCAATAATTGTAAATAAATGTAGATAACAATATTCTATATCTGATCAGCACTTATTTCACTCCCCTTTGCAATACTTATTTCACTAATTTCTTTGCCAAAATCATCAACCTGTGTACTAGATCCCTTATCTACATGTTCCTTTAAACAGATACTAAACCCATTCTAAAACCCTAAACTGGCTACTAAACCCATTCTAAAAATTCTTCCCTTAGTGCTGGCAATGTAACAAAATATTTTAAACTAATGGTTACATTTACATTTCTGGCATTTGGCAGATACCCCTATGCAGAGCAACTTACAATTTATCTAATTTTTTATTGAGCAACTGAGGGTTAAGGGCCTTGCTCAGGGGCCCAACAGAGGCAGCTTGGTGGACCTGGGTTTCAAACTCACAACCTTTCCGATCATCTAGTCCAACGCCTTAACCAGTAACCACATCCCTAGCTAGCACATTGTCATAAAACCCCTCATTGAAAAACCCGACCCTGGCCCCTGTCAACTGTCCAAAATTTAGGCCAATATCAAACCTCCACTTTATATCCAACATCCTTGAAAAGGTTGTAGCACAGCAGTTATGCTTATACCTACAGGAATAAGGAATAACATTAGGAATAACATTCACGAAATGTATCAAACGTATCGATTTAGGCCTCATTATAGCACAGAGACTGGTTAAAGTGATAACTGACCTCTGGGGTTGTGTCACCTTGCTGGTGTTGCTTGATCTTAAGTGCAACTTTTGACACTATTATGCATAATATTTTACACAAGGCTAGAAAATGTTGTTGGAGTTAAGTGACTTCTCTATGCATACTAAAAGTTATGTTCAAAGTTCCTCAGGGAGATATTAGACAGTGGATGCTTATTAACTTCCTCCTGCTTACGTCTGTCAAGACAAGAAAGAAGTGCTTGTACTAGGACCACATGCAGCCAGATGCAAGCTTTCTGATTACAGAGTAACTCTGGATAGCCTTTCTGTTTCATCATGTGCAGCAGTGTTCCACACAGTGTTCTTGGTGTGATTATTGACTTTACTCTTTCATTTGAACCTCATATTGATATCACTAGGGTACAGGGCTGAAACAATTCCTCGAATAACTCGAGTAATTCAAATACAAAAATCATAGAGGCAAATAAGTTGCCTCGAAGCTTTGTTTAGTCCATTTACTGTAACTACACACAAAGATGATTCAGGCCAAAGAAAACGGCAGAAAGTTTTCAAAGTCATTTCAAACTAAAACAGACAGAAAACTCTGTACAGTGTGATTACTCTAAGACTGAACTGGAAAGTTCCATACTTCAATGTATCTCAACCACGGTGATATTCGGGTGAGTTTGACATTGGGACATTAGACATTTGAAAGCGGTATTTTAGGGACCACTGACAAATAACAATCAGTGAAGACATATTTTGAGATAATACGAGGTGTACCTTGTGGGGGTTTATTTTGGTACTAGTTTTGGGTCACAGGATCACATGACCTAGGAGGTATTGAAGGAATAGTGATTTTTTTTTCATTAAAAAAAAAAATTACAAATTAATTCACATGACGCATAATTAATACTATCTATTAATTAAATAGATAAATAAATAAATACATTTAAATAAATAAATTAACAACAGCATGCAATGATGCATGGTATACATATATTTAAGAACAAATTAGAATAACTGGGGCACGTAGCCAGGTAAGTAACAAGTACCACATTTCAGTCGTACAGAAATTTGTCGACGGTCCCTAAAATACCGCTTCCAACTATCTGTCTAATGTCTGAATATCAAACTAACTTCACTGTGTTAATATCTCATTCGAAAACACACAGTCACTGTTTTAAGTCCTCAGAGTCGACACAAGCTTCACACTTAGCTTAAATCAATATAAACGTTCACAATTAGCTTAAATCAATATGATTGCTAGTTGAAATTAAGAATTAAGGCCGGTATAAATGTATGTGGATTGCGGCTACATGTAGTGACTATTTAAGACCGTAAATCAGTATGGTGGCTAGTTATGATGTCCCTAATTTAGCTTTTTTGTGAAAGTTTTGTGTCTCACACACACACACACACACATACACAGTATGTAGAGAGACATTTCAGAGGGTTTACTCTCCGAATAACTCTAATTTCATGTTACAGAAAAATGTGTTAAGAAATTTGATGTGTATGGACTTGTTGTTGTTCCAAGTTACCTTTCTGTCCACTAATTTGTGCCTCTTACAAAAGCCACAAAGTCTTCCAGGAAGATAGTAAAGGCTTATGTCCTGCTTGAGCTGTAGTTAGACTGAAACGTCAAAATTAATTTACACATTATTATTATTATTTTGTTTTATGTTGTACTATTTTTACCTTCTTTTGAAGTAATTAAGTTTTTTTTTATTTATATTTGTATTTGCATTTTGAATGTCAATTAAATGTACTAAATGGGTTTAGATTTTATTTTTATTTTTCTAAATAGGAAACAACTTAGTTGTTCATTTTAAGAGACCTGTCTTATTTTCTCTTGCATATATCATATAAAGTACTTCTTATCCGATTACTCGATTAATTGATTACTAAAATAATCGATAGCTGCAGCCCTACATGATGCAGAAATACTTGTTAATGCTTTTATTACCTTAGGTTGGATTATTGTAATGGATTAGTTTCTGGATGTTCTGGCTATCTTTGAATTACTGTTAGCTACCTTGTAGGCTATCACCAACAAATGCAAAAGCATTTGCAGCAGTTTTTTTTTTTTTTTTTTTTAACACTCTTTTATCAGTGTGGCAGTATTCTGGCCTCCTGTCAGTATTTCTGCAGTCAAAACATAAGAACAAGAACTAACTTGTCTCATGGACATTCCTTGACATTAAATCTAAATATAAACCACTAAAATATATGACGTGCCATTCAGGAATAAATTAAACAGTGAAATCTTAGACAAAGTGCTATAGTACGAGCAGAATAACAAAGTCTGAAAATACTTTGGGGTGATGTGACATCATGATGCAAAAAAGGAACATACTTGCATGTTCTTTCATGTGTTATTCCTTACATGATACACGCATTAATTTGGCAAATAATCAGTGCTTGACTGTGTAAAATACATCATCAAAACTGGTGTGTAAAAGCACCATTTGTTTACAGATGTACTTACATATTAACATACTAATATGTTTCTCTGCAACCTGAGCTGAGAAAAGGTCCATGAGGTCATCCTTCAAGTCTCTGTGCAGCTTAATTTCAATGTAGAACTTGTTCTTTAAAACAAAATAAAGCAAACTAAATAACACAATCAAGTAGGTTCAATCACATTATTATAAAAACATTATTTTATAAAATAAACAACTCATGTTATATTATGACTGCTATGTCAATAAGAACCAAAAAGAGCAAATTACCATATAAAAAAACACAGGAATGATGCACTGGATTGCAGCCATGTACTGAGTGAAAGCTTGATTGAAGTTTTCAACAAAACTTTCAGGTTGGCTGTCCTTTAAAAAATAAGCAGAGAAAATTCACCCAATGACTAAAATCACCATTCTTGTGAAAGCCAGGCAGCTTTTTCCCAACAGAACAAGAATGTTTACGTGAATATCTATTTACACATACTTGCAACTCTAAGCACACTTGCTGTAAGTGAGCTGTAATCTTCCATAGCAGGTCCCTGTAGAGATGTTCGGAGTATTGCTGGCACACACACTTATAAACATGACTGAACAAAAAGAAATAGTTTGATTACATGTTTATACATTCATATGTTTACTACTAAATAATAAACTGCATAAAATATTATCAGATGGATTGAGACAAATTCAAAATATGCAAATTTTATAGATTTTATCTTTCATTTGAAGCTCATGTAGATAATATCTCTAGGATAGCCTTCTTTCAAATAGAAACAGAAATATTGCTAAGATAAGAAATATGATGTCACTTCATGATGCAGAAAACACAGTCAATCAGACACAGTGTCAATGTTTAAGTCCATTTGAAGACACATTTGTTTAGTCAAGCTTTCAATGTATAGTTTTTCTTAGGTAAAAGAGTAGATCTAGAAGGTTCATGGGCACAGAGTGTTTGGAGTACAGGGATATTTGGATGCTGTCGCCTTGGATGCTGTCGCCTTACCACCGAGCAAGTCGCTCAGGTTTGCTGAAGTGGTCCTGGGAAGCCTTCATGTCTGTCAGCGTCTGGTTCTCCCTTTTAGTTATGCTTTCATAGCTAGTCTCTGCCTGCACTATGCACATAATCTATGTCTTCAAACATCACATGATCACAAGCATACCTAATATTTTCTCTCTCTCTTTCTTTCTCTGTCAAGCTAAGTCCCACTCCCGAGCTCCCAGTGTTTCTGAGTTTCCAGTGTGACCACTTCTTCTTCCGGACCTGCCTGATCCATCCAGACTATTTACTCCTGGTATCGCTTAGTGGTGCTTACTGCTGCTAATGATGGATCTGCGTGGACAGCCAGTGACCCAGGGGACTACTGTGGATAGAACCACTTGGAGACTATCATGCCGTCTTTAAACTGCCGTTGCCTCAGTCAGCTTTCAGCAGGAAGGAATTAGTGCTATGCCAATAATGAACTCAGAAAGTACACTGACCTAATAGTTCCTCAAGAGCTCTTGGTTGCTGTCTAGAAACAACATTATTTGCATTCACATTATTTACTGTCCAGTGTCACCCAAATGAGGATGGGTTCCCTTCTGAGCCTGGTACCTCTCAAAATTTCTTCCTCATAACATCACAGGGAGTTTTTCCTTGCCACCATCACCTCAGGCTTGCTCATTAGGGATAAATGTTAGGGATAAATAGTAACTTAACTATAATTTTTTCTATACTTCTGTAAAGCTGCTTTGTTAAAAGCGCTATACAAATAAATTGAATTGAATATATGTGGGTGGTATCCGTGCAAAAGAAGACATTTACCTGTGCACTTTTTTAACAATGATTTATGAAGCAGAAACAGTTTTAATTAAGGTTTAAAAAAATATATTTTTTTCATGTGTGGGCACATGACTTCCATTTTTGTGTGCATGCATACTTTGACTCTGGAATCAGTGCGATTTTTTTTTTTTATATTTGAGGCCCCTAGAGATTTACCATACAAATTTTAATGTTGTACATGGCAGGATTTGTGTGAAGTGTTTCTGCAACATAAAAAAACCTAAAATTAACCAACCTGTAAATCTGCTCATAGGAGATAGAACTGTATTTCACTGGGCTTTGAGTCAGCAGCTGTTCAACTGCTTTTTCCAGCCTTGGCCAGTAAGTTTCTTTGTAGTCCTCTGCTGTCATTCCATTCATCACTAAACAACCAACAAATATCAAGATTAATTAAACCATTTTACATTATTTAATTATCACATTGTAAAAACATGCAGCTACTGTAACAACTGATACTTTCAGCCTTTTGGTTTTCCGCAAATTATTTCTTTCTGCTACCTGTACATATCTCATAATAACGTACCAATAACATCCCCATCTGCCAATAATATTCAAGGGAGACATATATTATATTTTTGCATTAGTTTACCACAGAAGGAGAGAGGCTAGTTTGTATTAGGTATTATCCTGGAGATTTGTGTCATGTGGTCATATGATCACGCTCCATACATAATATGCCTTTCAAGCACTTGTAGAGGCACTGGAGTAGAGAAGTGAAGTTAGCATCTAGCTTCTATTCTTCTGAAGTGAAGCAAAGTACCAACAATAATTTGAAAATATAATAAGTCAATAATGATTCAAGTGTACAAGAAACATCCATTTTTTGTTTTGTAAATGAGGCAATGAATCACACACTCTGATTCTGAATACAGCAAGGAACTGCAGTCAAAAATACATAGAAAATCATGGACTTGTGCATATCATATCAGGCAACCACTGATCTTGATGGAAATGAGTAGATAATTTGGCAATACCTTTGTTTGGAACAAAGAAAAAAATATGTACATTTCACAGTTCACATGCATTTACTAAAAGCTCAATATATTATGTAACATTCATGAAAATGTATTTAAAGCACATCTGGACAAATATTTACTTTGTCAAGAGCCTCTTGGGTTAATAAGTAGTGTATAAGGGTGTTATATAGAGAGGAGGAGATACTTGTAAATCATGAATTTTGACAAGCTGTTTAGTTCAATGAGGTGACAGTATCTGCTGAAGCACTGCAATGTTAGTTATCTAACATTACCATATCTGCTTGTTTATAATGTCAATTTTATAACCTCAATACTTCAAATACTCTTTCTTATAGAATCTGCAGTAGATTTTCTTTTGTTCAGTTGTTGATGAACAACCACCACAGTCTGTAATTTCAGTGTTTTAGCTACTTTAAGATACTATGAAATACTGTCACTGTGAAGGAAAACTGGCCAGAATAAATCCCCTCATTAGATGGTGCTTCATAGTGCAGAAGGACCTGAAAGGCAACCCAAGACTATTTGAAGCAAAGACATACAATGCTCTGCAATGGCAAAGTTGATCAAATTACCTGAATTCAATAAAGCATGCATGTCATTTGCTGAAACAAAATCTAAAGGCAAAAGACCCCAAGAATGAGCAGGAACTTAACACAGCTGCAGTAAAGACCTGGCAGAGCATTACCAGAAAAGAAACCCAGCATCTGGTGATGTCTATGGGTTTCAGACTGTACTTTATATGGGTATCAAGTGCTTATTTATTATGTCCTTAAATTAAAGTTGAAAGTCTGAGTTTTGAGGTTATCTTCAATATCTTCAATTTAAATACAACTCAAATATTATGTGGCCCTGAGAATATAATATTTTACTTTTATTTTTATTATATGATTTTAAATAAATTAACTGTTATTTCTATCAAGCAGTTCCACTCTTCCACTCCATTATCATTGTCATTTGTATAGTAGGTCAAATGAAATGAACTTACTAAATTCAGAGGGATTAAAAGTCAAGCTCCTCGCATTAGCTGGACCATAACAAACAGCTGTCTGAAGGGGAATCTCACACACACCGTCATCGACTGGAATACAACTGGCTTTACTCAGCAACCGTGATACTTCTAATTGTGTTCATCGCGCTTCTTTAAAACCCCACCTTCGTCCATTTTGCTGTCGAACTGCAGAAGGGTAATTACGTAATCAAACGTTAAAATCGATATGTTTACAAATCCCACTACACTGCCGTGAAGCGTGCTGCAACACTTTTCCTAGACTTTTGCGAGATTACACATTAAGGGTCACCCAAGTGGTAATACCACTAGTAATACCACTACGGTAGATAAAAAAATACAAATAAAAACAATAAAAAAAATTAGTGTAAATTAGTATTAATATCTAACCTTAGCATTAAATATCAAGCCCTGCTGCTATGGGTAGGCAAAATAGATTTAAAGTGAAATAACAGAAATATTGTTCATGCTTATCATAATCATTTCCTGCTTAATGCCATTGAGCTCCTCATTATAGTACTGGCTGATGTGAGTGGTTCTGGTCCACAAAATGTATACACTATACTTACCATATTATACAGTAACTCTTGTTTATGCCACTGACACAATACTAATATTACGACTGCCTAAAAAGCTCTATATCAATGTCTAGTGCCACAGTAGTCCTATTAGCTTATCTGTCATGGAGATCTTATCTCTCACTGAGTTGCAGCTTGAGAGAGGAATTGACATCTGAGTCCACAGAACCCACTTGTACCAGTTATCATAAACTGGTATGCAGCCAGGTGACAAGCCAGCTAGTAATGTTAGATGATAATGACAACAGGGATTCTGACAACTGCACTCCAGCTGACAGAGGATTTCTTTTTCTGGCCAAACTGGAAAGAGGATACTAGAGGAAAATTGTTCGGATGAAGCTAGGCAGTGGAGCAGTTTAAAATAAATGTGAAATTTAGGAATGATTATGAGGAAACAAGTCTTAGCCCATTAACACTGACCTGGGAACTTGAAAGGAAGAAAGAAGATATGGAAATGGCCACGGTACTGAGGGACAGAAACTTATTGACAAAAAACTGTTTGAAAAAAGGGTTATGGCAAGAAATAAAGTAACTCAGGGAGTAATAGCAGAAATACCAACAGATGAAGACTTCGAAAAACTCAAACAGAATATCCAGGGAGGTAAAGTGAGTAGAATAGTGATTGCTAAGAACACTAGATGGTGTGTGAGTTAAAAGTGTGTCAGCGTCTGTCGGGAGTTTCAGGAGTCAGTGCTACCAGATAAAGTTATAATCAGATGAATGAGATTTCCAGTTAGATTCTTCCACCTCTTTGCTGCTACAAATGCAAAGATATGGACACTTAGCAGCAGTTTGTAAAGGAAAGCAAAGTTGTCTCAAGTGTGAAGGTGAACACAATGCCAAAGAGTGTGGGGATTTGGGAATGTGCAAGAAAAGTGCGGTAATTGTGGTGAACAACACAGAGTAGCATACAGTGGTTGTTAATGTAATGATTATTAATCGATATAATCCCTGTAAGAAGATCTCGCGCATTAACGCAGTTTGTATTATTTTGTAAATTATTTTAAAAGTTTGTTGCTCACTGGGTCTGAATATACATACAGACAAACCATGGGTGACGGGAGGGGTGGCATCTTGATCCGTATTGGCTTGGGATGAGCGACATCACGCGTCTCAACCAATGAGAGCAATTGTGAAGATTGCTGCGGCGCTCACAGGAACCGGGGAAGAAATAGAACCGGCGGATAAACAAACATGGAGAAAGGCACCGAACTTTTACATGGACAGTTTCATTTTTAACTTCTTCCAGACGGCAGATAGATGGATGGATGGATGGATGGATAGATAGGTGGGTAGGCAAATACATAGATAAATAGATAGATAGGTGGGTAGGCAGAGATAGATAGATAGATAGATAGATAGATAGATAGATAGATAGATAGATAGATAGATAGATAGATAGATAGATAGATTTGCGTATAACAATTATAACAGAGAAATCATGCGATTAATCGCGATTAAAAATTTTAATCGTTGCCCAACCCTAATATTAATATTAATATATACACTGTATTGCCAAAAGTATTCGCTCACCCATCCAAATAATCAGAATCAGGTGTTCCAATCACTTCCATGGCCACAGGTGTATAAAATCAAGCACCTAGGCATGAAGACTGTTTTTACAAACATTTGTGAAAGAATGGGTCGCTCTCAGGAGCTCAGTGAATTCCAGCATGGAACTGTGATAGGATGCCACCTGTGCAACAAATCCAGTCGTGAAATTTCCTCGCTCCTAAATATTCCACAGTCAACTGTCAGCTGTATTATAAGAACGTGGAAGTGTTTGGGAACAACAGCAACTCAGCCACGAAGTGGTAGGCCACGTAAACTGACGGAGCGGGGTCCAAGTGCAATGCACCAAGTGCAATGCAAAGCGTCGGATGCAGTGGTGTAAAGCACACCGCCACTGGACTCTAGAGCAGTGGAGACGCGTTCTCTGGAGTGACGAATCGCGCTTCTCCATCTGGCAATCTGATGGACGAGTCTGGGTTTGGCGGTTGCCAGGAGAACGGTACTTGTCTGACTGCATTGTGCCAAGTGTAAAGTTTGGTGGAGGGGGGATTATGGTGTGGGGTTGTTTTTCAGGAGCTGGGCTTGGCCCCTTAGTTCCAGTGAAAGGAACTCTGAATGCTTCAGCATACCAAGACATTTTGGACAATTCCATGCTCCCAACTTTGTGGGAACAGTTTGGAGCTGGCCCCTTCCTCTTCCAACATGACTGTGCACCAGTGCACAAAGCAAGGTCCATAAAGACATGGATGACAGAGTCTGGTGTGGAGGAACTTGACTGGCCTGCACAGAGTCCTGACCTCAACCCGATAGAACACCTTTGGGATGAATTAGAGTGGAGACTGAGAGCCAGGCCTTCTCGTCCAACATCAGTGTGTGACCTCACAAATGCGCTTCTGGAAGAATGGTCAAAAATTCCCATAAACACACTCCTAAACCTTGTGGACAGCCTTCCCAGAAGAGTTGAAGCTGTTATAGCTGCAAAGGGTGGACCGACGTCATATTGAACCCTATGGATTAGGAATGGGATGTCACTTAAATTCATATGCGAGTCAAGGCAGGTGAGCGAATACTTTTGGCATAAAATGAACAGATCAGATGGACCTGTAACAAGGTGGTTCAAGAAAAAACTATAAAGCTGAATAACAATCAACTACAAATTCAAACAGGATCTTCTTATATGAAAAATAAACACATATGTAATAGAAATTTTTTTACCTAGGTTTCGAAATTAAACACTTTATTTTAGACAAACTAACTTAACTTCACATACCACCCCAATATTCCACTTTCTCCTTAGAATCTGTGTTTCCTGACTTTTCTGGAGGCAAAATCGTTTATATCACTATAAGATATCTGACTGGCAATTTTGTTTTTAATACTGATTAATGCAAGTCCACTCAGTGTTTCTTGAGCCATGGAAGATCTCAAATAGTTTTTAATCAATTTGAGTTTAGAAAAGCTCCGATCTGCAGACGCAACAGTCTGAGGCAGAGTGCAAGCTATCTGGAGAGCTACCCAAAGATTTGGCTACAACTCATAGATCTCATCTTGAGAGAGGTAAGTGAGAAGCTCAAATGCTGACATATTTTATTTCAGGGAGTTCTGAAAGGCTCTCCATCTCTGTAGCAAGGGCACTCCCATCAACATCAGCCCCTTCTCCACAGGTCAGTTTGTCTCCAAGAAGCTTACACTGGACCCTTCGTGTCTGTGCATCAAGCTGGCTGAAGCCGAGGAGCACTCCAAAGTTGTCTTTAACTTCCCTCAGAGACTGAAAGCAGTCCTCCAAAGACTGGATGCAACAATCTACCACAACATTAAAAAATGATACCTCCAGTCTTTTCATTGCATCACTCTGTGGCTCATCAGCTGCCTCATAGGCAAAGCGCCTTTTTGTGGACCATAGCCTCTTTTCCTTCAGCACTGCTTCAGTGTTCATTTGTTCAAAAATCTCTTTTGCTGAGACCTGCGCATCCATAAAACCAGCTGTCCTGTAACCGTCTAAATTTTCTTTATTTTTCTTAATGAGGCCCACTGCAACATCAAGCTGCATGTTGGTTGATTGAAGGTGCTTGCTTTTGGTGTTAATTCTGGAGAGAATGTCATACCAGATGACACAGTAAATCTGAAATCTAAATGAGCCAGTTTCTTCAGCAAGACATTGGGCCTCAACTTTTACTGTGGAGTCTATAGTCTGTTCCCTGACTTCTAACAAAGCTTCTCTCACCTTGGCTGCTTGGTAGCGTAAAGGTTCAATACTGTTCACCTGGCTCTCCCATCGCGTTTCACTCCAAGACTTGAGTGTGACATCCACATACTTCTGCAAGATGGCCCATCTTTGAGGAGACCCTGAGAAGAGTCTGTAAAGTTTTTCCACATTTCCAAAAAAAAACAAGTGGCATCCTTGGACGCTTTAGCAGCATCTGAAACCATTAAATTTAAGGTATGTGCTCCACAAGGCACATAAAAAGCACATGGATTTTTTGCTAACAGCCTAGCCTGCACACCTTTATTTCGGCCCTTCATTTTTGCACCATCATCATAAGATTGTCTCCTACAGTCCTGGAAAGTGATGTTCAATTCTTCAAGCCTTTTAAGAATTAGTTTGGACAAGCCTAGGCCTATAGATTCAGGAGCTATGAGAAATCCCAAGAAGTGTTCCTTTATCTCTGGTGTTTTGCCAAGACTTACAATGCACACAACAACAGACATCTGTTCTTGGTGACTAACATCTTGGGTGCAATCCAATATTATGGAATAATATTTTGAATCTTTGATTTCTGCCACCATTTTGTCCAGTATTTTGTCACTTATCAGCTCATTTTGGATAGTTTTCCACAATTATGTGATATGCTGTGCTCCACTGTCAATTCATCTCACGTGATCTCTCAAAATAGCAATTTTTTTTAGCAATCAGTTCCACTTCTTTCACTAAGTTCCCATTGTTTTTTCTGATGTAACGTATCAACAGATCCCCTGAGTGCCAGATTTCTTTCTGCCAAGGACTGAATAATACTGATTTAGCGTGTGAGAACATCTCTCCAACGATTCTTTTTTGCCTCCAACAGGGCCATTTCAGCTTCATCAGTAGTTTTCCCCTTTGAAAGACAGAGTGCAAAATCCTTTCATTTCACCATGTTGTTGCAGTGATCAAGGCTATTTTCATGCTGTTTTAGTAGTGCACCTATATTGACCCAATCCTGTTGTCCATATGTTGCCAGTTTTGTGGACTTCTTGGAGAACAATTTGTAGCAGAAGCAGTAGACTGCATCATTTCTTTTTGAATAAGTGAGCCAGCTCTGCTTGATTTTTTTCTCCATTAATTAACTGTCTGTATGTGTAGTGGTAGTGGAAGCTTCGACCATCAGGTTTTTTAGGGAATGTGAAGTTTTCCTTTATAGGCAGTGGCCCTCTGCATACCAGATCAGTCCTTTCTGAGTCAGACAGGATAGATGACCACTCACCTGGGTCAACTTAAGGAGCTGCTGATCCATGTTGTAGGCTGGAAGTTGTTATGGGAGTAGATGTGACATTGATCCCAATGACGACAGAACTAGAATGACCTATAAGGAAATTACATTAATAATTATAATTTAAAATATTAATCACAGGATATTCTACAGTAAACTGAGCAAACACAATGGCTGCTATGCTACTATCTTACCTGCCACCTCCACTGAGGTTGAAACAGAGTAGAAACAGTACCAGTCGATGAAGGTGCTGGTGAATGCTCCTCACCTGCTGAGGATGGATCTGATGAAAGTAATAATAATAATATAGTCCTGCGATGGACTGGCGACCTGTCCAGGGTGTACCCCTGCCTTTCGCCCTATGTGTGCTGGGATAGGCTCCAGCAGACCCCCGTGACCCCAGGAGTCCTAGGAATAAGTGGGTATAGACAATGAATGAATGAATGAATAATAATAATATAATAATAATAATAATAATAATAATAATAATATAAAATAAAGTTAGCTATGTTAGATGTCATATTAGAAGGTGATGTACCTGTCTGTCAAAACGAAGAAATGAAGAAAAAAAATCACAAAAGCCATGATTTATCAGATATAAATATATTATATCTGGGATTGTTGAAAACTCACCTGGTATCTCATGATCCGCTGTAGCACTGGCACTTGGTGCTGGTTGTTGGTTAGTTGCTCCAAAATATTTCAGCAGTGCTCCTAGAGACGATTCATAAGAGTATAGCTGATGGAACAGAATGTTATTTTAACATTAAAAAAAACTGTTCCATTAACCAATCAGATTTTGAGTTGGCGTTACTGGGGCCATCTAGCAGGCATAGAGGCAGCGAACTGCACAAACTAAATAAAATATATATATACACTATATTGCCAAAAGTATTCGCTCACCTGCCTTGACTCGCATATGAACTTAAGTGACATCCCATTCCTAATCCATAGGGTTCAATATGACGTCGGTCCACCCTTTGCAGCTATAACAGCTTCAACTCTTCTGGGAAGGCTGTCCACAAGGTTTAGAAGTGTGTTTATGGGAATTTTTGACCATTCTTCCAGAAGCGCGTTTGTGAGGTCACACACTGATGTTGGACGAGAAGGCCTGGCTCTCAGTCTCCACTCTAATTCATCCCAAAGGTGTTCTATCGGGTTGAGGTCAGGACTCTGTGCAGGCCAGTCAAGTTCATCCACACCAGACTCTGTCATCCATGTCTTTATGGACCTTGCTTTGTGCACTGGTGCACAGTCATGTTGGAAGAGGAATGCAGTCAGACAAGTACCATTCTCCTGGCAACCGCCAAACCCAGATTCGTCCATCAGATTGCCAGATGGAGAAGCACGATTCGTCACTCCAGAGAACGCGTCTCCACTGCTCTAGAGTCCAGTGGCGGCGTGCTTTAAACCACTGCATTCCAACGCTTTGCATTGCACTTGGTGATGTATGGCTTGGATGCAGCTGCTCGGCCATGGAAACCCATTCCATGAAGCTCTCTGCGCACTGTTCTTGAGCTAATCTGAAGGCCACATGAAGTTTGGAGGTCTGTAGCGATTGACTCTGCAGAAAGTTGGCGACCTCTTCGCACTATGCGCCTCAGCATCCGCTGACCCCGCTCCGTGAGTTTACGTGGCCTACCACTTCGTGGCTGAGTTGCTGTCGTTCCCAAACACTTCCACGTTCTTATAATACAACTGACAGTTGACTGTGGAATATTTAGGAGCGAGGAAATTTCACGACTGGATTTGTTGCACAGGTGGCATCCTATCACAGTTCCATGCTGGAATTCACTGAGCTCCTGAGAGCGACCCATTCTTTCACAAATGTTTGTAAAAACAGTCTGCATGCCTAGGTGCTTGATTTTATACACCTGTGGCCATGGAAGTGATTGGAACACCTGATTCTGATTATTTGGATGGGTGAGCGAATACTTTTGGCAATATAGTGTGTATATATATATATATATATATATATATATATATATATATATATATATATATATATATATATATACATACAGGGGTTGGATAATGAAACTGAAACGCCTGGTTTTAGACCACAATAATTCATTAGTATGGTGTAGGGCCTCCTTTTGCGGCCAATACAGCATCAATTCGTCTTGGGAATGACCGATACAAGTCCTGCACAGTGGCCAGAGGGATTGTGAGCCATTCTTTTTGCAGAATAGGGGCCAGGTCACTACGTGATGCTGGTGGAGGAAAACGTTTCCTGACTCGCTCCTCCAAAACACCCCAAAGTGGCTCAATAATATTTAGATCTGGTGACTGTACAGGCCATGGGAGATGTTCAACTTCACTTTCATGTTCATCAAACCACTCTGTCACCAGTCTTGCTGTGTGTATTGGTGCATTATCATCCTGATACATGGCACCACCTTCAGGATACAATGTTTGAACCATTGGGTGCACATGGTCCTCCAGAATGGTTTGGTAGTCCTTGGCAGTGACGCGCCCATCTAGCACAAGTACTGGGCCTAGGGAAAGCCATGATATTGCAGCCCAAACCATCACTGATCCACCCCCATGCTTCACTCTGGGCATGCAACAGTCTGGGTGGTACGCTTCTTTGGGGCTTCTCCACACCGTAACTCTCCCGGATGTGGGAAAGACAGTGAAGGTGGACTCATCAGAGAACAATACATGTTTCACATTGTCCACAGCCCAAGATTTTCACTGCTGGCACCATTGAAACCGACGTTTGGCATTGGCACGAGTGACCAAAGGTTTGGCTATAGCAGCCCGGCCATGTACATTGACCCTCCCGACAGACAGTTTTGGTGGAAACAGGAGAGTTGAGGTGCACATTTAATTCTGCAGTAAGTTGGGCAGCTGTGGTTTTATGTTTTTTGTGTACAATCCGGGTTAGCACCCGGACATCCCTTCCAGACAGCTTCCTCTTGCGTCCACAGTTACTCCTGTTGGATGTGGTTCGTCCTTCTTGGTGGTATGCTGACATTACCCTGGATACGTGGCTCTTGATACATCACAAAGACTTGCTGTCTTAGTCGAAGATGCGCCAGCGAGACGTGCACCAACAATTTGTCCTCTTTTGAACTCTGATACATCACCCATAATGTTGTGTGCATTGCAATATTTTAAGCAAAACTGTGCTATTACTCTGCTAATTAAACCTTCACACTCTGCTCTTACTGGTGGAATGTGCAATCAGTTAAGATTGGCCACCAGGCTGGTCAAATTTAGCCATGAATCCTCCAACACTAAATTGGCCAGTGTTTCAGTTTCATTGTCCAACCCCTGTATATACTACTCACAAAAAGTTAAGTATATTCGGCTTTCGGGTGAAATTTCAGGATGCACCTAAAATGCACTATAACCTTTACAGGTGAACTTAATTTGACCTTCTCTACACTTTTGCACATGTGCAACTGTTCAGTGTTTCAGTACTTTTTGCATAACTTGCTGTTCTCTAACAAGGTGCTTAATGGCAAAATTCACAACTGGTGTTTGAGCCATGAATCGACCAATACATTTTCTGGTTCAATTAGAGTTGGTATTTAAACAGTCCTCTTCATCATGCTGTTCACATTTTGACATCATGAGACACATAACAATTGATCAACAGTACCTCACCATTGCGAGGCTTCAAACAGGATGTTCCACTGAGCTTAGAGTGTCACAGAGTATCATCAGCAGGTTGCGACAGAGATACAGAGAGACTGGAAGAGTCACAGAAAGGCATAGAAGTGGACGTCCTTTGTACTCTCATCCCATGTTGATGACCGCTTCATTGTGAACAGTGCCCTGCGGAACCGGATGATGAATGCCACTCAACTCCATTTAAGGGAGGTGAGAGGCAGACCATTCAAAACCATTTACATCAGCGTGGTCTGCGTGATAGACGACCTGCAAGGGTACCTGACCACACTACCAGGCACAGGCGTCATCGTCTTGCATGGGCCAGGAGCATTTACGCTGGACGAGGGACGAGTGGGCCTCAGTGCTGTTCTCTGATGAAAGTCAATTCACGTTGAGCAGTAGTAATGGCCGCCAACGATGTTGGAGACGCCAAGGAGAGCGCTATGCATCAGCCACTGTTGTGGTGGTGTTACAGTCTGGGGAGGTGTATCTACTCAATACAGAACTGCCCTACATCTTGTGAATGGTACAGTGACAAGCCAATACTACCTGAATAACATAATTAATCCAGTCATTGTGCCCCTGTATGAACAACACAGGCCTAATTACATCTTCATGGATGACAATGCTCCAGCTCATTGAGGTCGCATCATTAGGGAACGGCTGCTGGAGGCTGGGGTACCTCAAATGGAGTGGCCTGCACTTTCTCCAGACCTGAATCCCATAGAAAACCTATGAGATCAGCTGAGTTGCCATGTAGAGGCTCGTAACCCTGCACCCCAGAATCTCAATGACCTGAGGGCCGACCCTTCAAGAAGAGTGGAATGTCATGCCTCAGCATGAGACGTCGTTGTCAAGCTGTAATTGATGGTCAAGGGCACATGACAAATTATTGAGACATTGACATTTTTTGTTGTGGTATACCCACCACTGTTGTTGGCTTTTGCTTCAATAACTTGTTTGAGATGAGGAAATCACCATTGCATGCTTCTATTTAAATGCCCTACTTTCATGATATAATATCACTGTAGTGTGAACTTTTTTTCCATAAATTTCACCCAAAAGCCAAATATCCGTAACTTTTTGTGAGTGTATTTATATATTTATATACCACTGAAACACCATGGCACTAATGATTTTAAATAAAAAAAAAGTGTAGTAATCTAGTAATATAAAAAAGCATCAGAATAAAGACAGTACTGTTCTCTACCTTGCACAATGTGTAATTTCAACATGAGAATGAATTATTTTTCTATTTTACTGCATTTTCTGCTGAAGTTCGCATTACCGCAACGCATCTGGCTGTGTCTGAATGTGTGTTATGATTTAATTTAAACAAATTAACATAAAAAAATTTAGAAAAAAAATAAATGGATGTTCTACTAGATTATTCTAGATGACAGAATTTTTTTACTGAATATTCATGTATAATAATAATGAAAAAAAGTAGGAAAATGATGTGTCCATGCCTGATGTTCTCATCCTCCACAACACTTTTTGAGGACTGTTTAAACACACATACAGAATGTAAATAAAGTTTGATTATGAGTGATGGAGCACATGGGACAGTTACTTCAAGATGGTGAGCAGGTAAGATCATCTTTTTATATCTTTTCAGTTAAATGTTAAATACTCTATTGTCAGAATGTTAACATGACTTTTTGATTATTATTACCGAAACAGGAAGTTTTCTACATTTCAAAAATTTTTAGATTTACAATTTTTTTTATGAAAATGTACTTTATTGAGGTGTTATTATATGCATTGAGAAAAAATTAGTAAAGCCATCATGGCTTCTCTATTGTTAGCAAAACATCCTGAGGCACCTCATCCTCCGCAACACCATTCTCATACACCGCAACCATTTAAGGCCAGTTGTGGTAAAGAGAACTTTAAATATCTCTTATGAATTTAATATTAATTTCAAATTTCCTAAATGTTGATATTTTGCTTTATGATTTGTTTCATTGTAGACAATCAGCAAGTGTGAAAAAAAAAGCTTTAGCAAAGGTCAGGGTGACAAAGTTCAGGGAAAAATTCTACAGAAACCCAGAACTGCTGGAGGAGTACAGAAGAGGGAGAGAGAGGTTAGGTTTGGAGATGTTACAGCAGGTATAATTAGCAATAAACACCTAATTATAGTGTTAGGAAATGTACATGAGAGTATACACACACACACACACAACCCTTTAGCCACTACTATAACAGGACTTTGGTGCTGGACTGAGTGTACTGTTCATACTGTGGGAAATTCCCGCCACACTAAGGCATGTAGGTCGTGTGATTCTTAATGTGACAGCAGCCTAATAAATTTGCTGCACAATTTTGTTATAATTTAGTAATTTAATTACATAATAAATAAACAGTTATTTGTTCTTCTGTTAGTAATTTGTTTTTTTATTTTCTTGTTTACTTTACTTTTCAATTCATTTCAAAGACTAAAATTAAGCTCTACCCCACCCCACAACTTCAGGCCCAGTATAGAACACACACACACACACACACACACACATAGAGTAAGCATCAAGTCTATACTATATGATGATGTTTACATAAAATGTTTTTCCCCCATGTGAGAGACTAATTTAATGTAATGCTTTCTTTCCGCTTCCAGGAATCAAAAACAAACTGGCAAAATAAAGAAAACTGAAGAGCTGACTAAGAAGCAACATGAAAAGAAAAAAAGACAGTGGTCAGTTATTTTTTAGTGCCATGGTAAAATGTTTTTAGGTAACCGTTAAAATGTTGTCCTGTTTATTCCTGTTTTAATGTTTTTCATAATTGTTTTCTTTTGTAGTTTTGAACTTGAATGCATGATTGTGTAAATATTATCTGTTTCTTTCTGCATTATCTCAGACTAGTATACAAGTCTCAGTACAAATCTCAGACTAGTATAGTTATTATCATTACCGAAATAATTAACCTCATTACTGAAACCTATATATCATTATCGAAACTCATGTTTATTAGATGTTAATTTAATTAATAGAAATATAGTACTTTGATTTTAAATGCATGTGCAGAATCTTAACATTATGTTCTCTCAGGTTTGTCATCATTTTGAAAAAATGTCAGGTTTCTTCGAAATATTTTTAAAAAATAGTTGTAAATTGTGGACGGTGTTGCAGTAATGAGAGAAATCAGTCAAAATTTGAAAAACTGTTCAATTAAAAATAAATATTATTTCAGAACTTGAAGTAACTGCATGACTATTAATAATCCATTTTTAAAACTGTGAAAATGTATTTGCTTTTCTGTCAGTGTTGATGTTTTCACAGTGTTGCGGTATAACTTTCATTTTCAGAGTCTTACACAGCTGCTTAGAGGAACCCATGGTTGTTGAGTGTCCGCAAGTGTGTGCACAAGGTTTGAAGAGTCAAAGTATTTGTAAAGCTTTGAAATTGGCATTTACTAATGACAGCTGTTGCCATGCATCAGATCTAACGAGCTGATTAAGGTCTGAAACCTTTGTAAAAAGAATCTGAGACTCTGGAACTCTTAGAGTGCCCAAACTTTTGCACAGTGCCATAATAATGTTTTTATTTTTGTTCAATTTATGGCATAAGAAGTAACTATGCATCAATGTTTGCTGAAAATATTGTGCATTTTTTCCATTTCCAAGAGAGACTGTGTTAACATCTTTTCAATTAAAAAATCACCAAAATCTGTTATTTATCAAGGGGTGCCTAAACTTTTGCATAAGACTGTATATATATTTATTTATTACATTTTTCACATTATTAATACAAAGAAAATTAAATTTCAGATTGAATGCATGTATGCTATTTGAGGAACTTGACCACATGGGAGATCTGAGGCCATTTTCGGATTAAATTTACCACCCTATCACATGTTTTATTGTGGTAATGGATGTGATTGGGTGGTTCTGCTTCCCATTTGAATGTGTGAAACCAAGAATTGTAAGAGAGGCTAATCAATTTTTAAACAGTATTTTCGGTTAACTTAACCCTGTTTGGTTCATTCACTCACTCACTATATCACTCATACACATATTACTCACTTTCTCTTTCACTCACTCACTTACTCACTCACTCACTTACTACATGTTTTTAATGAATAATGTTACATTTTATAACACAGTTGCAGATAGATCTGTCTCCATCATGGCTGCTGTGAGACAATGGTGATACTGTGCACAGTGGGATGCTGATCCTGAGAGGAGGCAAAAATATCTAGAGAGTGAGCATCAGAGATGGAAACAGGATGTAGAGCAAAGAAAAAAAAGAAGATCAGTGATCTAAGTGAGTGAGGGAAGTGTCAGCTGCGTAAAAAGTGGAGGAAGCAGAGGCTAGAAAGCACACTCCAGACTCCTGATCCTGTCCAGCAGTCAAAAAACGAAAAGAAAAAAACAGCGGACAAGCTGGTGACCAACGGCTGTGACATACCTGATGCCCATGAGCTATATAAGGCCCTCGCAGAAACATCTGCAACCATTAAGTAGTTTTATGTAGCATCTGAAGCAGGGGAGAGTGGCAATGGAAAGGATGCCAGGCCAGATTCCACCAGTGTCATCCACAATGAAAACCCGTTCCACAATCCACTATCCACAATGAAAGGAGAAATCCTTTCCCGGGAAGTTAGTTGCATGTGAACCATTCAAAAGCAGCTGAGATGTCAGTGCTTTAACACACAGCATTTCAACTTTTAACAAGACAGCCCAAAAGCTGCCAAAAGAAGCAAGTGATTGGAAAAGTGGAAATCTAATTGGAAAGTGGTGTGTGATTAAATATGACAATGAACTTTATCTTGGGTACATGGATCATGGATACAGATGAAACACATGACCTTGTAAAATGTATGCACCAAGTTGGGGCCAACAGGTTCTTCTGGCCTCCAAGAGATGACTTCCAGTGGTATCTCTTTGATGATGTGCTCAAGCACCACAGCCTGTGACATCCTGCCACATGCAAATCCAGAAGGATGTGTGTATGCGTCACTGTCACTGTTATGATGCTTATTTCAGTTTTTCAGAGCATGAGCAAGTTTCCCATTACATCTACTATTTTAATGTTTCCTCCAGTTTTTGTGTTTGGGAATGTTTCTCCCAGTTTTTAAAGTTTAAACCAGCAGTTCATATAGAGAAACACTTTGTCCATACCATTCATGACAGGGTCATTTTGTTAAATGTTGCACAAATTAATGTTGAACAATGTTCTTATTGTGTGAACTAATCAAATAAATACAACTTTATTGTATTTTTATGTGAATTTGTTTTTTCTCTACAAACAGTGAGGCCATTGAGATGTCAAATTCTTTTTTCATAATTTAAAATCTAAAATTAATTAATTAATTAATTAATTGATTGATTGATTGATTAAAGTTAAAAATTTGTTAGTAAAAAGTGTAAAGTGCAAATGTCACCCATTTTGTATAATGACTTTTATAATGGATTAAAAAGTGCTTGCTAGCACAGTTATACTGAAAGATATTTTGAGCTTGAAGAGGAATTATTACAAGCACACAGAGCTTTATGTGCCAGGGCAGAATGACCGCTGCCACAGACCACATATAGGAACACAAGGAAATGAAATTGCAGAAAAATTAGTAAAAACAACATTGAAATCTAACAACATAATAGATTTCTCCTTGGACAAAATGAATGTAAAGCTCTACATTATTAAAAGCAACATAGACAGAAGAAAGAAGAAATCGTTTGTACTAGATTATGGTTAGGAGAAACAATACTAAACAATACATTATTTCTTAAGAAAATGTGATACAGATAAATGTGGTGTATAATGTAAAAATAAGGAAAATGTAAGGCTTGAACTAATTAAATTTGATAATATAAGATGTATTAAGAATTAGGTATTTAGTTTACTAGAAAGTAACAAACCCTCCGATATCATAGGTGGCGGTATGCACCTTTTCCGATGGTTTGTAAACCGCAATAATCCTAATAGAGACGAAGAAGAAGAAGAAGAAGGAGAAGGACAAGGACAAAAACAACTTGTATACCATGTTTGACGTATGGA